>NC_092713.1:298884266-299141442 GCF_047496885.1 Scyliorhinus torazame | reverse complement strand
CGCTCGCCCCGCGCACTCCACCCCCGCCTCGCTCGCCCCGCGCACTCCACCCCCGCCTCGCTCGCCCCGCGCACTCCACCCCCCGCCTCGCTCGCCCCGCGCACTCCACCCCCGCCTCGCTCGCCCCGCGCACTCCACCCCCGCCTCGCTCGCCCCGCGCACTCCACCCCCGCCTCGCTCGCCCCGCGCACTCCACCCCCGCCTCGCTCGCCCCGCGCACTCCACCCCCGCCTCGCTCGCCCCGCGCACTCCACCCCGCCTCGCTCGCTCGCCCCGCGCACTCCACCCCCGCCTCGCTCGCCCCGCGCACTCCACCCCCGCCTCGCTCGCCCCGCGCACTCCACCCCCGCCTCGCTCGCCCCGCGCACTCCACCCCCGCCTCGCTCGCCCCGCGCACTCCACCCCCGCCTCGCTCGCCCCGCGCACTCCACCCCCGCCTCGCTCGCCCCGCGCACTCCACCCCCGCCTCGCTCGCCCCGCGCACTCCACCCCCGCCTCGCTCGCCCCGCCTCGCTCGCCCCACTCCACCCCCGCCTCGCTCGCCCCGCGCACTCCACCCCCGCCTCGCTCGCCCCGCGCACTCCCACCCCGCCTCGCTCGCCCCGCGCACTCCACCCCCGCCTCGCTCGCCCCGCGCACTCCACCCCCGCCTCGCTCGCCCCGCGCACTCCACCCCCGCCTCGCTCGCCCCGCGCACTCCACCCCCGCCTCGCTCGCCCCGCGCACTCCACCCCCGCCTCGCTCGCCCCGCGCACTCCACCCCCGCCTCGCTCGCCCCGTGCACTCCACCCCCGCCTCGCTCGCCCCGCGCACTCCACCCCCGCCTCGCTCCACCCTGCGTGCGCGTGACAGGCGGGGGTGGCGTGCGCGTGACAGGCGGGGGTGGCGCGCGCGTGACAGGCGGGGGTGGGAGCGCGCGTGACAGGCGGGGGTGGAGCGCGCGTGACAGGCGGGGGTGGAGCGCGCGTGACAGGCGGGGGTGGAGCGCGCGTGACAGGCGGGGGTGGAGCGCGCGTGACAGGCGGGGGTGGAGCGCGCGTGACAGGCGGGGGTGGAGCGCGCGTGACAGGCGGGGGTGGAGCGCGCGTGACAGGCGGGGGGTGGAGCGCGCGTGACAGGCGGGGGTGGAGCGCGCGTGACAGGCGGGGGTGGAGCGCGCGTGACAGGCGGGGGTGGAGCGCGCGTGACAGGCGGGGGTGGAGCGCGCGTGACAGGCGGGGGTGGAGCGCGCGTGACAGGCGGGGGTGGAGCGCGCGTGACAGGCGGGGGTGGAGCGCGCGTGACAGGCGGGGGTGGAGCGCGCGTGACAGGCGGGGGTGGAGCGCGCGTGACAGGCGGGGGTGGAGCGCGCGTGACAGGCGGGGGTGGAGCGCGCGTGACAGGCGGGGGTGGAGCGCGCGTGACAGGCGGGGGTGGAGCGCGCGTGACAGGCGGGGGTGGAGCGCGCGTGACAGGCGGGGGTGGAGCGCGCGTGACAGGCGGGGGTGGAGCGCGCGTGACAGGCGGGGGTGGAGCGCGCGTGACAGGCGGGGGTGGAGCGCGCGTGACAGGCGGGGGTGGAACGCGCGTGACAGGCGGGGGTGGAGCGCGCGTGACAGGCGGGGGTGGAGCGCGCGTGACAGGCGGGGGGTGGAGCGCGCGTGACAGGCGGGGGTGGAGCGCGCGTGACAGGCGGGGGTGGAGCGCGCGTGACAGGCGGGGGTGGAGCGCGCGTGACAGGCGGGGGTGGAGCGCGCGTGACAGGCGGGGGTGGAGCGCGCGTGACAGGCGGGGGTGGAGCGCGCGTGACAGGCGGGGGTGGAGCGCGCGTGACAGGCGGGGGTGGAGCGCGCGTGACAGGCGGGGGTGGAGTGCGCGTGACAGGCGGGGGTGGAGTGCGCGTGACAGGCGGGGGTGGAGTGCGCGTGACAGGCGGGGGTGGAGTGCGCGTGACAGGCGGGGGTGGAGTGCGCGTGACAGGCGGGGGTGGAGTGCGCGTGACAGGCGGGGGTGGAGTGCGCGTGACAGGCGGGGGTGGAGTGCGCGTGACAGGCGGGGGTGGAGTGCGCGTGACAGGCGGGGTGGAGTGCGCGTGACAGGCGGGGGTGGAGTGCGCGTGACAGGCGGGGTGGAGTGCGCGTGACAGGCGGGGTGGAGTGCGCGTGACAGGCGGGGTGGAGTGCGCGTGACAGGCGGGGTGGAGTGCGCGTGACAGGCGGGGTGGAGTGCGCGTGACAGGCGGGGTGGAGTGCGCGTGACAGGCGGGGTGGAGTGCGCGTGACAGGCGGGGTGGAGTGCGCGTGACAGGCGAGGTGGAGTGCGCGTGACAGGCGAGGTGGAGTGCGCGTGACAGGCGGGGTGGAGTGCGCGTGACAGGCGGGGTGGAGTGCGCGTGACAGGCGGGGTGGAGTGCGCGTGACAGGCGGGGTGGAGTGCGCGTGACAGGCGGAGTGGAGTGCGCGTGACAGGCGGGGTGGAGTGCGCGTGACAGGCGGGGTGGAGTGCGCGTGACAGGCGGGGTGGAGTGCGCGTGACAGGCGGGGTGGAGTGCGCGTGACAGGCGGGGTGGAGTGCGCGTGACAGGCGGGGTGGAGTGCGCGTGACAGGCGGGGTGGAGTGCGCGTGACAGGCGGGGTGGAGTGCGCGTGACAGGCGGGGTGGAGTGCGCGTGACAGGCGGGGTGGAGTGCGCGTGACAGGCGGGGTGGAGTGCGCGTGACAGGCGGGGTGGAGTGCGCGTGACAGGCGGGGTGGAGTGCGCGTGACAGGCGGGGTGGAGTGCGCGTGACAGGCGGGGTGGAGTGCGCGTGACAGGCGGGGTGGAGTGCGCGTGACAGGCGGGGTGGAGTGCGCGTGACAGGCGGGGTGGAGTGCGCGTGACAGGCGGGGTGGAGTGCGCGTGACAGGCGGGGTGGAGTGCGCGTGACAGGCGGGGTGGAGTGCGCGTGACAGGCGGGGTGGAGTGCGCGTGACAGGCGGGGTGGAGTGCGCGTGACAGGCGGGGTGGAGTGCGCGTGACAGGCGGGGTGGAGTGCGCGTGACAGGCGGGGTGGAGAGCGCGTGACAGGCGGGGTGGAGTGCGCGTGACAGGCGGGGTGGAGTGCGCATGACAGGCGGGGTGGAGTGCGCGTGACAGGCGGGGTGGAGTGCGCGTGACAGGCGGGGTGGAGTGCGCGTGACAGGCGGGGTGGAGTGCGCGTGACAGGCGGGGTGGAGTGCGCGTGACAGGCGGGGTGGAGTGCGCGTGACAGGCGGGGAGGAGTGCGCGTGACAGGCGGGGTGGAGTGCGCGTGACAGGCGGGGTGGAGTGCGCGTGACAGGCGGGGTGGAGTGCGCGTGACAGGCGGGGTGGAGTGCGCGTGACAGGCGGGGTGGAGTGCGCGTGACAGGCGGGGTGGAGTGCGTGTGACAGGCGGGGGGTGGAGTGCGCGTGACAAGCGGGTGTAGTGCGCGTGACAGGCGGGGGTGTAGTGCCTATCCTGCTGTGGACCCCCAGGGAGGGTCCCATGGACCCCAGTTTATAAATATGTTTGATCTGCTGTGGACCCCCAGGGAGGGTCCCATGGACCCCAGTTTATAAATGGGCCTGTCCTGCTGTGGAGCCCCAGGGAGGGTCCCATGGACCCCTGTTTATAAATGTGTTTGATCTGCTGTGGACCCCCAGGGAGGGTCCTATGGACCCCAGTTTATAAATGTGCCTGTCCTGCTGTGGACCCCCTGGGAGGGTCCCATGGACCCCAGTTTATAAATGTGCCTGTCTGCTGTGGAAGAAACTTTTCCCCTTAGTTGAGAGGTCAATAACCAGGGGACATAGATTTACGGTAAGGGGCAGGAGGTTTAGAGGGAACTTGAGAAAAAAATTTCACCCAGAGGATGGTAGGAACCTGGAACTCACAGTCTGAAATGGTGGTAGAGGTGGGAACACTCGCAACATTTAAGAAGCATTTAGATGAGAACTTGAAGCGCCATAGCATAAAAGGCTATGGGCCAAGTGCTGGAAAATGGGATTCGAATGGATAGGTGCTTGATGGCCGGCAAGGAGCTTGATGGGCGGCACAGAGAAAATGGGCTGAAGGGCCACTTTCTGTGCTGTAAAATTCTATGGCTCTAACCCCAGATTCTCCTATTGGAAGAACAGAAACATTTCTCGCTCAGTAAGCCTCTGATGCAGAGACAGTGAAGTTATCTCATTCCACTGCACCAGACACTTGGGACAGAGAAATAGGTATCTCACAGTACAAGAAGGACACTCGCACACAGAGGAACAAGATGTTCCAAAGTGGAATCTGAACTCATGTCGCCACATCATTGATTAGGACTATGTAAAGCTGAAATTTAAAAAACCAGACTGCTCTCCCGGCATCGGCCCATATACCACATTCTAAGGCACTCCCAGCCCAATTGACTCTGCAATATCTTCCTCACTAACATCGATGCTAAAATTGAGAAAGTTAAGACTCCCATAGGCCAGTCAAGCAACAAAGCCCGACAGTTGAAAACATTGAATTATACCTTACAGCTGATGTCTGTTCTCCTCCATCACCATCCCTGTGGGAATGTCCTGCCCCACCAGGACCTGCCCACCACAAATGGTGGCACAGCAGCATACTGTCAAGAGTGAGTGATACTGGGAGTCGTCAACAGTGACTCCAGGCCCCATGAAATCCCATGGCATCAGGTCAAACTTGGGCAAGGAAACCTCCTGGTGATTACTACCTATTACCATCATCTCTCAGCAGATGAATCAGTACTCCTCCATGTTGAACACCGCCAAGAATGAACACTGAGGATAGCAAAGGAAAAGAATAGAGGAAACTTCAATGTCTACCATCAAGAGTGACTTGACAACACCACGAGGACTTAGCTAGTTCGGTCAGGAACAGAAAGATCTGACAGACTGGGCCTGCAGAATGAAATGAAATGAAAATCGCTTATTGTCACAAGTAGGCTTCAAATGAAGTTACTGTGAAAAGCCCCTAGTCGCCATAGTCCGGCGCCTGTTCGGGGAGGCTGGTACGGGAATTGAACCGTGCTGCGGCCTGCCTTGGTCTGCTTTAAAAGCCAGCGATTTAGCCCTGTGCTATATGGTGAGGGTATAACACAAATGGAAAACCTACCTTATTTTAATTCATTCATTCATGGCATTCACAGTAAGCTTTGCGCATGAGCAGTGTGCCGCATCCAGAGTAAGACACAGCCAGAGTGAGCTCGAAATTCGGGAATTTGAAACTTAATGGGAATTCAGTGCAGAGCAGGAAGAGGTGCGCTCTGTTTTTTCTCCTTGCTTTGTAACTTTAGTGTTCTTGCCCTGTTGCAGCTCAGGCTACAGGGGAGAAAGCTGATTGGTAAGTAGCGGGTAAGGTCATTAAGTCTTCACAACTTTTATTAATTATAGTTTGAAAATACTTTTTGTGGTTTATAATCTGTAAGGCTATATAATCGGTAGTAACGAGGACAAGGAAAGAAGGGCCACAGAGAATTGGATACAATTTAATATCCAGCACCTTTTCAATTAATTTTAATTTAATGGTATAAGTCACGACAGGAGAGCTCAAAACCATGATTTGCTCCCCTTGCTCAATGTAGGGAGCCAGGAACAGTTCCAGTGCCCGGGACCAGCATGTGTGCAGGAAGCGTCTCCAGCTACAGCTCCTGGAAGCCGGGCTTTCGGAACTGGAGCGACAGCTGGGGACACTGTGGAGCATCCGCAAGGCGTAGAATATCATGAATAGCATGTATAGAGAGATGGTCACATTGCAGGCTCAGACTCCACAGGCAGGAAGGCAATGGGTGACCACCAGGCAGAGCTAGTCAGGCAGTGCAGGAATCTCCTGTGGCAATTCCACTGCAAAACAGATATACTCTTTAGGATACTGTTGATGGGAACGATCTCTCAGGAGAAAGCAGCAACATCCAAATTCGCTGCACCAAGGTTGGTCCTGCTGCAGAAGGGAGGAGTAAAAAGTGTGGAAATGCAATAGTCATAGGGGATTCAATTGTAAGGGTCATAGATAGGCATTTGTGTGGCTGCAAACAGACTCCAAGATGATATGTTACCTCCCTAGTGCGAGGGTCAAGGATACATTGGAGCAGTTACAAGACATTTTGGAGGGGGTGAACAGCCAGTAACTCATGGTATACATCGGTAACAACGAAATAGGTTGAAAAAAAAAAAGAGGATGAGGTCCTAAAAGCAGAATATAAGGAATTAGGAAGTTGAGAAGTCGGACCTCAAAATTAGTGATCTCAGGATCATTACCAGTGCCACGTGCTAGTCAGAGGAGAAAAAGCAGGATATATCAGATGAATACATAGCTGAAGAGATGGTGTGAGGGGGAGGGTTTCAGATTATTGGGGCATTGGGACCTGTTCTGGTGGAGGTGGGACCAGTACAAACCGATGTCCGAGGGAGAGTATTTGCTAGAGTGGCTGGGGAGGGTTTAAACTAGAAAGGCATGGGGATGGGAACCTATGCAAGGAGTCAGAGGAGGAGGAAACAAGGACAAAAACAAAAGGCAAAAAAGGGAATAAGAAAAGTGATAGGCAGAGAAACCAAGGGCCAGATTCAAACAGGGCCACAGTGAAAAATATTGGCAGCGGGACAAGCAATGTTAAAAACACAAGCTTAATGGCTTTGTGCCTTAATGTAAGGAGTATTTGCAATAAAACGGCTGAAGTAATCCTACAAATGGACGTAAACGGTTATGATATAATCGTGATTAAGGAGACATGGTTGCAGGGTGACCAGGATGGGAACTGAATGTCCAGACGTATTCAGTATTAGGAAGGACAGACAAAAAGGAAAAGGCGGTGGAGTTGCAGTGCCGGTTAAAGAGGAAATTAACGCAATAGTGAGGAAGGATATTAGCTCCGACAATGGAGAGCCTGTATGAGTAGAGCCGAGAAACAGCAAGGAGCAAAAAAAATGTTAGTAGATAAACACCCAAACTGCAGTGGTGATGTTGGGAATGGTATTAAACAGGAAATTAGAGGTGAATGCGACAAAAGAACATCTGTACTTATGGGTGAATTTAATCTGCATACAGATTGGGCAAATCAAATTAGCCACAATACCGTAGCGGAGGAGTTCCTGGAGTGTATACGGGATGTTTTCTGGACAATTACGTGGAGGAAACAACTATCGAACAGGTCATCCTAGACTGGGTACTGTGTAATGAGAATGGAATCATTGGCAATCGAGTTGTGCGAGGCCCCTTGGGGATGAGCGACCATAATATGATAGAATTTTTCATCAAGCTGGAGAGTGAAGTAGTCATTTCTGAGACTAGGGTCCTGAATTTTAATAAAGCAAACTACAATGATGTGAGGCATGAGTTAGTTATGATCGATTGGGGGACGTTACTTAAAGGGATGACAGTGGATAGGCAATGCAAACATTCAAGGAGCGCATGGGGGTGCTGCAACAATTGTTTATTCCGGTCTGGCACAAAAGTAAAATGGGAAAGGTGGCCAATCCATGGCTTACAAAGGAAATTGGAGATAATATTCAATCCAAGGAGGAAGCATACAAATTGGCCAAAGAAAAAACCAACAAATCTGAGGGTTGAGAGCAGTGTAGAATTCAGCAAAGAAAGACCATGGGATTGATTATGAAAGGGAAAATAGCGTACAAGAGTAAGCTTGCAGGGAACATAAAAACCGTTTGTAAAAGTTTCTATAGGTATGTGGAGAAAAGGTGAAGACAAACGTAGGTCCCTTACACAGTCAGAAACCGGGGAATGTCTATAGGGGACAAAATAATCGCTGAGCAACTAAATACATACTTTGGTTCAGTCTTCACAAATTGGATTGGATTTGGGTTTATCATCTGTACTGAGGTAGTGAAAAGTATTGTTCGTGTACAGTCCAGGCAGATCGTTCCATGCATGAAAACATGGTTATTACAATAGATACACAATGTAAATACATAGACATGGGGTGAAGCATAGAGTGAATAAGGACAGAAATATAATATAGGGGCTGGTTTAGCACAGGGCTAGGTCGCTGGCTTTGAAAGCAGACCAAGGCAGGCCAGCAGCACGGTTCAATTCCCGTACCAGCCTCCCCGAACAGGCGCCAGAATGTAGCGACTAGGGGCTTTTCACAGTAACTTCATTTGAAGCCTACTTGTGACAATAAGCGATTTTCATTTTCATTTCAAATAAGATACCAGAAATGTTGGGGAGCGCAGCGTTTTGAGAGAGGGAGGAACTGAAGGAAATCAATACTAGTAGAGAAATGGGTGCTGGGGAAATTGATGGGACTGAAAACTGTTAACCTACATCCCAGAGTACTTAAGGATGTGGATGCATTGGTGGCCACCTTCCAGGATTCTACAGACTCTGGAACAATCTGGAACAAGGGTAGCTAATGTAACTCCACCATTTAAAAAGGGAGGTAGAGAGAAAACAGGGAATTATAGACCTGGTATCGGTGGTGAGGAAAATTCTAGAATCCATTATCAATGATTTCATAGCAGAGCACTTGGAAACAAACAGTAGGAATTAACGGGTCTTTTTCAAATTGGCAGTCAGTGACTAGTAGGGCACCGTAGTCACTGGTGCTGAAACCCCAGCTATCACAATATATATTAATGATTTAGATGAGGGAACAAAATGTAATATCTCCCAATTTGCAAACGACATCACATTGTGTGGGAGGGTGAGCCGTGAGGATGCAGAAATCCTTCTGTGTAGAGTGGGTGGGCAATTTGGATAAATACGACGTTATCCACTCTGGTAGCAAAAACGAGAAAGGCAGACTATTATCTGAGTGGCCATAAATTAGGAGCGGTTAACATCCATAGTCCCTAAAGATAAGCATGCAGGTACAGCAGGTGGTAAATAAGGAAAATGGTACGCAGGCCTTCAATGCGAGAGAATTAGAGCACAGGAGCAGGGATGCCTTGCTGCAATTATACAGGCTTTGGTGAGGCCACACTGGAATAGTGTGCGCAGTTTTGTGCTCCTTACCCAAGGAAGGATGTTCTTGCTACAGAGGGAGTGGAGAGAAGCTTTGCCAGACTGATTCATGGGATGGTGGGACTGACGTATGAGAGATTGAGTCGGTTAAGATTGTATTCGCTGGAGATCAGAAGAATGATGGGGGTGGGAATCTCATAGAAATCGCTAACATTTTAACAGGCTTAGACATGGTAGATGCAAGAAGGATGTCCCCAATGATGGAGGTGTCTAGAACGAGGGGTCACAATCTGAGGATGCAGGGAAGACCATTCCGGACAGAGGTGAGAACTTCCTTCACCCAGAGAGTGGTGAGCCTGTGGAATTCGTTACCACAGGAAGTAGTTGAGGCCAAAACATTGTATGTTTTCAAGAAGCAATTAGATATAGCACTTGGGGCGAAGGGGTTCAAAAGATTCGGGGGGAATAATGAATGATGCAGCAGACTCTAAGGGCTATTTTCTATGTGAGGGAAGCCTTATCCCTAACTGCTGTTGAGAAGGTGGTGAGCCATCTTCTTGAACCGCTAAAGTCCATGTGATGCAGATACACCAAAGCTGTTAGGAAGGACGTTCCAGGTTTCTGATCCAGCAGCAGTGAAGAAATGGTGACATTGTTCCACTTCAGAATTGCATGTGATTTGAAGAGGAATTATAAGTATTAGTGCGCCCATGTGTCTGCTACCCTCACCCTTGACCTTGCCCTCACCAACCTGCCTGCCCAAATACACATATCCATGAAGTAATTGCTAGGTGCTCACCAGCAGTCATTGTAGAGACCAAGTCTTGTCTTCAAACTGAGGACACACTCCATTGTGATATGTGGCACTATCTCCATGGGAAAACAGGAAAAATTCAAAACAGATCGAGTAGACCAAAGGAGGGTATCCATGGAGCACAGTGAGCCATCAGCAGCAGCAAACCCATAGTCAACCACAATGTGTAGCCATCTTTTACGGTCAGCATCTGTTGCCCAGCTAAGTGAAGAGTGAAGAGCAGAGTGAGGGGCGAGGGGGCCGGGCGAGCGAGCGGCGAGGGGGCCGGGCGAGCGGGCGGCGAGGGGGCCGGGCGAGCGAGCGGCGAGGGGGCCGGGCGAGCGAGCGGCGAGGGGGCCGGGCGAGTGAGCGGCGAGGGGGCCGGGCGAGCGAGCGGCGAGGGGGCCGGGCGAGCGAGCGGCGAGGGGGCCGGGCGAGCGAGCGGCGAGGGGGCCGGGCGAGCGAGCGGCGAGGGGGCCGGGCGAGCGAGCGGCGAGGGGGCCGGGCGAGCGAGCGGCGAGGGGGCCGGGCGAGCGAGCGGCGAGGGGGCCGGGCGAGCGAGCGGCGAGGGGGCCGGGCGAGCGAGCGGCGAGGGGGCCGGGCGAGCGAGCGGCGAGGGGGCCGGGCGAGCGAGCGGCGAGGGGGCCGGGCGAGCGAGCGGCGAGGGGGCCGGGCGAGCGAGCGGCGAGGGGGCCGGGCGAGCGAGCGGCGAGGGGGCCGGGCGAGCGAGCGGCGAGGGGGCCGGGCGAGCGAGCGGCGAGGGGGCCGGGCGAGCGAGCGGCGAGGGGGCCGGGCGAGCGAGCGGCGAGGGGGCCGGGCGAGCGAGCGGCGAGGGGGCCGGGCGAGCGAGCGGCGAGGGGGCCGGGCGAGCGAGCGGCGAGGGGGCCGGGCGAGCGAGCGGCGAGGGGGCCGGGCGAGCGAGCGGCGAGGGGGCCGGGCGAGCGAGCGGCGAGGGGGCCGGGCGAGCGAGCGGCGAGGGGGCCGGGCGAGCGAGCGGCGAGGGGGCCGGGCGAGCGAGCGGCGAGGGGGCCGGGCGAGCGAGCGGCGAGGGGGCCGGGCGAGCGAGCGGCGAGGGGGCCGGGCGAGCGAGCGGCGAGGGGGCCGGGCGAGCGAGCGGCGAGGGGGCCGGGCGAGCGAGCGGCGAGGGGGCCGGGCGAGCGAGCGGCGAGGGGGCCGGGCGAGCGAGCGGCGAGGGGGCCGGGCGAGCGAGCGGCGAGGGGGCCGGGCGAGCGAGCGGCGAGGGGGCCGGGCGAGCGAGCGGCGAGGGGGCCGGGCGAGCGAGCGGCGAGGGGGCCGGGCGAGCGAGCGGCGAGGGGGCCGGGCGAGCGAGCGGGGAGCGGCGAGGGGGCCGGGCGAGCGAGCGGGGAGCGGCGAGGGGGCCGGGCGAGCGAGCGGGGAGCGGCGAGGGGGCCGGGCGAGCGAGCGGGGAGCGGCGAGGGGGCCGGGCGAGCGAGCGGGGAGCGGCGAGGGGCCCGGGCGAGCGAGCGGGGAGCGGCGAGGGGCCCGGGCGAGCGAGCGGGGAGCGGCGAGGGGCCCGGGCGAGCGAGCGGGGAGCGGCGAGGGGCCCGGGCGAGCGAGCGGGGAGCGGCGAGGGGCCCGGGCGAGCGAGCGGGGAGCGGCGAGGGGCCCGGGCGAGCGAGCGGGGAGCGGCGAGGGGCCCGGGCGAGCGAGCGGGGGGCGGCGAGGGGGCCGGGCGAGCGAGCGGGGAGTGGCGAGGGGGCCGAGCGAGCGAGGGGCCAATGAGCGGGGAGCGGCCAACGAGCTGGGCATGGCGAGTAGGCTGGGCGAGCGAGAAGCGGAGTGAAGGCCAGGCTTGTGAACTCTGAGGATTCCGGGCTGGCCAGCGCGTCGACGACGCCAGGCAAGCGGAAAGGCCGGTAATTAACATAGAACATAGAACATAGAAAATACAGCACAGAACAGGCCCTTCGGCCGATGATGTTGTGCCGAACCTTTGTCCTAGATTAATCATAGATTATCATTGAATTTACAGTGCAGGAGGCCATTCGGCCCCCTGAGTCTGCACCGGCTCTTGGAAAGAGCACCCTACCCAAACTCAACACCTCCACCCAACACCAAGGGCAATTTTGGACACTAAGGGCAATTTATCATGGACAATCCACCTACCTTGCACATCTTTGGACTGTGGGAGGAAACCGGAGCACCCGGAGGAAACCCACGCAGACACGGGGAGGACGTGCAGACTCCGCACAGACAGTGACCCAAGCCGGAATCGAACCTGGGACCCTGGACCTGTGAAGCAATTGTGCTATCCACAATGCTACCGTGCTGCCCTTAAGAACAAATAAATCTACACTATATCATTTTCCCGTAATCCATGTACCTATCCAATAGCTGCTTGAAGGTCCTTAATGTTTCCGACTCAACTACTTCCACAGGCAGTGCATTCCATGCCCCCACTACTCTCTGGGTAAAGAACCTACCTCTGATATCCCTCCTATATCTTCCACCTTTCACCTTAAATTTATGTCCCCTTGTAATGATTTGTTCCACCCGGGGAAAAAGTCTCTGACTGTCTACTCTATCTATTCCCCTGATCATCTGATAAACCTCTATCAAGTCGCCCCTCATCCTTCTCCGCTCTAATGAGAAAAGGCCTAGCACCCTCAACCTTTCCTCTTAAGACCTACTCTCCATTCCAGGTAACATCCTGGTAAATCTTCTTTGCACCTTTTCCAAAGCTTCCACATCCTTCCTAAAATGAGGTGCCCAGAACTGTACACAGTACTCCAAACGTGGCCTTACCAAAGTTTTGTACAGTTGCATCATCACCTCACGGCTCATAAATTCAATCCCTCTGTTAATGAACGCGAGCACACCATAGGACTTCTTCACAGCTCTATCCACTTGAGTGGCAACTTTCAAAGATGTATGGACATAGACCCCAAGATCTCTCTGCTCCTCCACATTGCCAAGAACTCTACCGTTAACCCTGTATTCCGCATTCATATTTGTCCTTCCAAAATGGACAACCTCACACTTTTCAGGGTTAAACTCCATCTGCCACTTCTCAGCCCAGCTCTGCATCCTATCTATGTCTCTTTGCAGCCGACAACAGCCCTCCTCACTATCCACAACTCCACCAATCTTCGTATCGTCTGCAAATTTACTGACCCACCCTTCAACTCCCTCATCCAAGTCATTAATGAAAATCACAAACAGCAGAGGACCGAGAACTGATCCCTGCGGTACGCCACTGGTAACTGGGATCCAGGCTGAATATTTGCCATCCACCACCACTCTCTGACTTCTATCGGTTAGCCAGTTCATTATCCAACTGGCCAAATTTCCCAATATCCCATGCCTCCTTACTTTCTGCAGAAGCCTACCATGGGGAACCTTATCAAATGCCTTACGAAAATCCATGTACACTACATCCACTGCTTTACCTTCATCCACATGCTTGGTCACCTCCTCAAAGAATTCAATAAGATTTGTACGTCAAGACCTACCCCTCACAAATCCGTGCTGACTATCCCTAATCAAGCAGTGTCTTTCCAGATGCTCAGAAATCCTATCCTTCAGTACCCTTTCCATGACTTTGCCTACCACCGAAGTAAGACTCACTGGCCTGTCATTCCCAGGGTTATCCCTAGTCCCTTTTTTGAACAGGGGCACGACATTCGCCACTCTCCAATCCCCTGGTACCACCCCTGTTGACAGTGAGGACGAAAAGATCATTGCCAACGGCTCTGCAATTTCATCTCTTGCTTCCCATAAATCCTTGGATATATCCCGTCAGGCCCGGGGGACTTGTCTATCCTCAAGTTTTTCAAAATGCCCAACACATCTTCCTTCCTCACAAGTATTTCCTCGAGCTTACCAGTCTGTTTCACACTGTCCTCTCCAACAATATCGCCCCTCTCATTTGTAAATACAGAAGAAAAGTACTCGTTCAAGACCTCTCCTATCTCGTCAGACTCAATACACAATCTCCCGCTACTGTCCTTGATCGGACCTACCCTCGCTCTAGTCATTCTCATATTTCTCACATATGTGTAAAAGGCCTTGGGGTTTTCCTTGATCCTACCCGCCAAAGATTGTTCATGCCCTCTCTTAGCTCTCCTAATCCCTTTCTTCAGTTCCCTCCTGGCTATCTTGTATCCCTCCAATGCCCTGTCTGAACCTTGTTTCCTCAGCCTTACATAAGTCTCCTTTTTCCTCTTAACAAGACATTCAACCTCTCTTGTCAACCATGGTTCCCCCACTCGACCATCTCTTCCCTGCCTGACAGGGACATACATATCAAGGACACGTAGTACCTGTTCCTTGAACAAGTTCCACATTTCACTTGTGTCCTTCCCTGACAGCCTATGTTCCCAACTTAAGCACTTCAATTCTTGTCTGACAACATCGTATTTACCCTTCCCCCAATTGTAAACCTTGCCCTGTTGCCTGCACCTATCCCTCTCCATTACTAAGTGAAAGTCACAGAATTGTGGTTACTATCTCCAAAATGCTCCCCCACTAACAAATCTATCACTTGCCCTGGTTCATTACCAAGTACTAAATCCAATATTGCCCCTCCTCTGGTCGGACAATCTACATACTGTGTTAGAAAAGCTTCCTGGACACACTGCACAAACACCACCCCATCCAAACTATTTGATCTAAAGAGTTTCCACTCAATATTTGGGAAGTTAAAGTCACCCATGACTACTACCCTGTGACTTCTGCACCTTTCCAAAATCTGTTTCCCAATCTGTTCCTCCACATCTCTGCTACTATTGGGGAGACTATAGAAAACTCCTAACAAGGTGACTGCTCCTTTCCTATTTCTGACTTCAACCCATACTACCTCATTAGGGTGATACTCCTCAAACTGCCTTTCTGCAGCTGTTATACTATCTCTAATTAACAATGCCACCCCCCCCACTTCTTTTACCACCCTCCCTAATCTTATTGAAACATCTATAATCAGGGACCTCCAACAACCATTTCTGCCCCTCTTCTATCCAAGTTTCTGTGATGGCCACTTCGGTCCCAAGTACCGATCCATGCCTTAAGTTCACCCACCTTATTCCTGATGCTTCTTGCGTTGAAGTATACACACTTCAACCCATCTCCGTGCCTGCAAGTACTCTCCTTTGTCAGTGTTCCCTTCCCCACTGCCTCATTACACGCTTTGGCGTCCTGAATATCGGCTACCTTAGTTGCTGGACTACAAATCCGGTTCCCATTCCCCTGCCAAATTAGTTTAAACCCTCCCGAAGAGTACTAGAAAACCTCCCTCCCAGGATATTGGTGCCCCTCTGGTTCAGATGCAACCCGTCCTGCTTGTACAGGTCCCACCTTCCCCAGAATGCGCTCCAATTATCCAAATACCTGAAGCCCTCCCTCCTACGCCATTCCTGCGGCCACGTGTTCAACTGCACTCTCTCCCTATTCCTAGCCTCACTATCACGTGGCACCGGCAACAAACCAGAGATGACAACTCTGTCTGTCCTGGCTTTTAACTTCCAGCCTAACTCCCTAAACTTGTTTATTACCTCCACACCCCTTTTCCTACCTATGTCGTTGGTACCAATGTGCACCACGACTTCTGGCTGCTCACCCTCCCCCTTAAGGATCCTGAAGACACGATCCGAGACATCCCTGACCCTGGCACCCGGGAGGCAACATACCTTCCGTGAGTCTCGCTCGCGACCACAGAATCTCCTATCTAGTCCCCTAACCATTGAATCTCCTATTACTATTGCTTTTCTCTTCTCCCCCCTTCCCTTCTGAGCCCAGAGCCAGACTCAGTGCCAGAGACCTGGCCGCTAGGGCCTTCCCCCGGTAGGTCATCCCCCCCAACAGCATCCAAAACGGTATACTTGTTTTGAAGGGGAACGGCCACGAGGGATCCCTGCACTGTCTGCCTGTTTTTCCCCCCCTGACTGTAACCCAGCTATTCTTGTCCTGTACCTTGGGTGTGGTTACCTCCCTGTAACTCTTCTCAATCACCCCCTCTGCCTCCTGGATGATCCGAAGTTCATCCATCTTCAGCTCCAGTTCCCTAACACGGTCTTTGAGGAGCTGAAGTTGGGTGCACTTCCCGCAGGTATAGTCAGCGGGGACACCGGTGGTATCCCTCACCACCCACATCCTACAGGAGGAGCATGCAACTGGCCTAGCCTCCATCCCCTCTTACCTGACAGAATATAGCTGCCCTGTGGACTAACTAGATCTCCGCCTTCCGACTCTGCTCCCAGTCAGCTACACTTTCTGTAAACTCCTGGCTCTTTTCTCACTCTTTGTGGAAATGTCGGAAACAAAATGAAAGGAGCACCTTACTCCCTCCTCACCTAACTCCCTCGGTCACCAAACTCTTACTATAGCACTCAAATGCACCAAATTCAGCACTCCCTCAGTCACCAAACTCTCACTATAGCACTCAAATGCACCAAATTCAGCACTCCCTCAGTCACCAAACTCTCACTATAGCACTCAAATGCACCAAATTCAGCACTCCCTCAGTCACCAAACTCTCACTATAGCACTCAAATGCACCAAATTCAGCACTCAGTGCAAACAAAGTCTGCACTGTAGGGGATCACTTTTATACTGTGAATCTAGCCTCTGAAAACTGACCTAATCCAATTAACTAATTAACAAGCTCCAGCTGCAAGTGCCTACAAGTAGAAGCTTTGTTTAAAGCTGATTGAAAATTCACCTTCTTCTCAACCAAACAGCAACTTTTAAGTTAATTAACTAAATAAAAGAAAGACTAGACTTTAGATAAAAATGAAGCCTTATACTCCCTCAGTCACCAAACTCTCACTATAGCACTCAAATTCAGCACTCAGTGCAAACAGAATTTTGAAAATTTAAGTCAATGGGGTTCAGGGGGAAAACATTTCACTTAACACAAAGGAAGATGGCTGTGAATGGTGGACGTTAATCATCCCACCAGCAGGACATCCAAATGTTCTCTAAACCACTATTCTCGACCCAGCAACCTTCAGCTGCAGAATCAGTGTGATTCTGTGAACAATGGCGATCCCTCCATCAAAGGTTCATAAATGTCGACCCTTGCTGATGATTGCACAGTGTACAGTTCTACTTGCAACTCCTCAAATACTGAAGCAGTCCATGCCCACACCTCCACCCTGTCCCCGTAACCCAGTAGCCCCACCTAAACCTTTTGGACACTAAGGGCAATTTAGCATGGCCAATCCACCTAACCTGCACATCTTTGGACTGTGGGAGGAAACTGGAGCACCCGGAGGAAACCCACGCAGACACGGTGGGAAAGTGCAAACTCCACAGTCACCTGAGGGCGGAATTGAACCCAGGTCACTGGAGCTGTGACGCATCAGTGCTAACCACTGTGCTGCCTCTGGAAGATAATTAACTAGAAACTTAACTGGATCAGCCACATAAATATTGTGATTACAAGAGTAGGTCAATGGTCGAATACTGCATGTCATGGCTCACTTCCTGCCCCTCCAAAACGCTTCCACCTTAGTATGAACGAATATTCTCCATTTGTATGGATGAGTGCAGCTCCAAGAAGCTCAACACCATTCAAAACAAAGAGCTCACGTGACCAGTGCCTCATCCATCACCTTGCACTCCCTCCAAACCAGTACATGATTGATTTGTATCATCTGCAAGATGCATTGCGACAATTCAATTCGCAAAGAATTCCCCAACAGCTCCTCCCAAACTCACAACCTCTGCCTGCAAGGCGAACACCAGCATCTCCAAGTTCCTCTCCAAGCCATACAATATCCTGACTTGGAAATATATGGTTGTCTCTTCATAAACACTTTGAACTCCCTACTTAACAGGACAACAGGAGAAACCTCACCACAAAAACTGCAGCTCTTAAAGGCAGTTTATCGCCACCTCCCACGCACACCCGCGACAAACGCGCGCGGGCGACAGACACGCGCGGGCGACAGACACGCGCGGGCGACAGACACGCGCGGGCGACAGACACGCGCGGGCGACAAACACGCGCGGGCGACAAACACGCGCGGGCGACAAACACGCGCGGGCGACAAACACGCGCGGGCGACAAACACGCGCGGGCGACAAACACGCGCGGGCGACAAACACGCGCGGGCGACAAACACGCGCGGGCGACAAACACGCGCGGGCAACAAACACGCGCGGGCAACAAACACGCGCGGGCGACAAACACGCGCGGGCGACAAACACGCGCGCGCGACAAACACGCGCGCGCGACAAACACGCGCGCGCGACAAACACACACACAGGTAAGAGTTCCCAAACTCAGAATCCAGAGATCATTGTCTTCAATAAATAGCAGCATGGGAGCATGAAGCACTGGTGGAGTGAGTATCTTTTAACAAAGAAAATCCAAGAGAAAATTTTAAAAATAGAATTGTGTTCAAGCTGGGTTACCTTGGCTCCTTTCTTTGGTCTTGGGTTCCCTGCTTTGACGACTTTAGCTGGTGCTGGCATTTCTGTAGAGGAGGAAAAGATGAACACCATCAATGTTTATTCAGTCACACCTAGCCCGAATACTGAGAGCTAATTGGCCGATAGCTGCCCTTGATTGTTGACCCAGGACAGGCAAGATCAATCGAGGACCCCGGATGATGGCATAGGGAAGCTGTGACCTCACACTGGATTCAACCATAGCCTGTGGGGGAACCTTCAGCATCTCAAACTCTCCCCCTCCCCCTCATACCATTCCTGCTCCCAATACCCTCCCCCTCCCCTCACTCCACCACCCACCCTACCACAACCTTCTTTCCCCAGCACAATTCCTCTTCCAAAGCCTGCCCTCATCACCCATACCTTCCCTTCACAACATACCTTCCTTCCTCCCACCCAATTCAAGCAAATCCTCAGAGGGCAGAGAAAACTGACATTAGAACTGCAGTAAACGTATGACTGTTTTATCACCCTTGCTCATACAATATTGTTATTAGAGGTTTGTATTGCTGATTTTCCATGGGCTGGGCAGATACCCACCTCGATGCGAGCTCCTGCCTCCTTCACGTTCTCTCTCCGTGATACAAAAGTTACAGAATGGCACAGGCATCGTTTACCTGGAACTAGGTGCCTCCCAAGGCCATATCACTTCTAGAATTGATCTCCAGGCTAGGCCGTACCCTGGAAGCAGGGCTCCAGCTGGGTGATGGCACATATTCCAGGCACCTCTGTCCTCAGTGAGGGCATCATCTGACCTCAGAAAAGGTGACTCTTCATTGGTCAGGAGTGCAATGATGATATAATAATCAGTGTTGCAGCAGGAAATAAACTTTAACCCCAAATGGGTAGAGACATGGCAGGGTGCCCAGAAATCCATCTCAACACATAACTGACTGAAAACCAACTTGGCTGATGACTGGCCAACCATTAACCAAAAACAAACAAAAAACAAAAACTCCCGATTTATAAAAAAGCAATATTCCTGAGGAATCTTAGAATTTGGAGGAGCCTGAACTGCCACAAGAGTTTGTTGTTGGATCTTGTCTTTGACAATCTATAACTTCTTCCTCTCCCTCGCACTTCACTTCCCTGACTCCATTCAAATATGGCTCACAACTGAGAATAGAGAAAACAATCAAGAATTGTAGTGTTTGTACTTTCCAGCCACAATGCCCATTACACAATGCTTGCTCCCACATTCGAACACCATTTCTTAGCCCAATACTTGCTCGCTCATGCCAATCTATAACCCAATGTTCACTTGTCAAATTTCATCCACATTAACTTTCTCGCCACAGAAAATGTCAGAATCAAGAGTTTGATATGACCATTCTCAAGACCGCACTGTGGATTTCTTTCAAAATAATTGCATCAAGATATGAGTACTTTTAGTGATTAACTTTCTCTCGTGAACCTTCAATGATCAAAATTCACTTCCAGCCCACTGTTTTCAAGTACAGGTTCAAAATCCCTTATCCAAAATGCTTGGGGCTGAGCGTGTATCGGATTTTGGAATTTTTCAGATTTCGGAAAATACTGTGCATACTGCGCCCTTTGGGAACTGCACATCGTCCAGGAGCCTTGTAGGGTTTCCCACTCATGACGTCACGTCGGTGCTTGGAAAAAAATGCGGATTCCGGAATGTTTTGGTTTTCGGAATTTAGGATATGGGATGCTCAACCTGCACTTATTTCCCATTTGCAGCTATCCTTCAGGTATAAAATTAGGACAGGTCACAGTGGAGTCATGTATTTTGAATATCGAGAGGCTGTACACATTATACAAAGATGCTGCACAGGTTAAAAAGGAATATGTTTGACAGATACTATAATGGTTACACTAAGTTGTTAATATTACAGTCAGTATTGCCAACACGACCACGAGCTGGGCTGAATAGTAAATTCAAGCTACTGAATGTCAACATCATAACATTAACATTAATACATTGATAACATTAATTGATTAGGGAACTTAAGGTGAAGGGAGCAGTGACCACAATATGATAGAAATATGATAGAATTTACCCTGCAGTTTAAGCTGCAATCAGATGTAATAGTATTACAATTAAATAAGGGTAACTACAAAGACATGAGGGAGGAGCTGGCCAGAGTTGATTGGAGAAGGAGCCTAGCAGGGAAGACAGTGGAACAGCAATGGCAGGAGATTTTGGGGGTTATTAGGGAGGCACAACAGAAATTCATCCCAAGGAGGAAACATACTAAGGGGAGGACAAGGCATCCATGGCTGACGAGGGATGTCAAGGACAGCATAAAGGTTAAAGAAAAAGCCGACAAAGTGGCGAGTATTTGTGGGAAACCAGAGGATTGGGAAGCCTTTAAAAGCGAGCAGAGGACAACTAAAAAAGCAATAAGGGGGGAGAAGATGAAGTACGAGTGCAATCTAGCGAGTAATATAAAGGAAAATAGGAAGAGATTTTTTTCAATATATAAAAGGTAAGAGAGAGTCAAAAATAGACATTGGACCACAAGAAAATGTGGCTGGAGAAGTAATAGGAAACAAAGAAATGGCAGACGAACTGAATAGTTACTTTGCATCAGTCTTCACGGTGGAAGATACCAGTGGGATGCCAGAGCTCCAGGAGAACCAGGGGGCAGAGGCGAGTGCAGTGACCATTACTAAGGAGAAGGTTCTGGGAAAACTGAAAGGTCTGAAGGTGGATAAGTCACCTGGACCGGATGGACTACATCCCAGGGTCCTAAAAGAGATAGCTGAGGAAATTGTGGAGGCATTAGCGATGATCTTTCAGAAATCACTGGAGGCAGGAAGGGTCCCAGAGGACTGGAAAGTGGCGAATGTAACACCACTGTTTAAGAAGGGAGGGAGGCAGAATACGGGAAATTATAGGTCGGTTAGCCTGACTTCGGTCATTGGTAAGATGAGATCGCGAACCACTTGGAAGTGCATGGTAAAATAGGACTGAATCAGCACGGCTTTGTCAAAGGGAGGTCGTGTCTGACAAATCTGTTAAGAGTTCTTTGAGGAGGTAACAAGCAAGTTAGACAAAGGAGAACCAATGGATGTGATTTATTTAGATTTCCAGAAGGCCTTTGACTAGGTGCCGCATGGGAGACTGATACAAAGATCTGTAGAGGGACAGGTAGTATTGAGGAAGCAAGGGGGCTGTAGAAGGACTTGGACAAGCTAGGAGAGTGGGCAATGAAGTGGCAAATGAAATACAATGTGGAAAAGTGTGAGGTTATGCACTTTGGAAGGAGAAATCGAGGCATAGACTATTTTCTAAATGGAGAAATGTTTCGGAAAGCAGAAGCACAAAGTGACTTGGGAGTCCTTGTCCAGGATTCTCTTCAGGTTAATGTGCAGGCTCAGTCAGCAGTTAAGAAGGCAATTGCAATGTTAGCATTCATGTCAAGAGGGCTAGAATACAAGACCAGGGATGTACTTCTGAGGCTGCAGAAGGCCTGGTCAGACCCCATTTGGAGTATTGAGAGCAGTTTTGTGCCCCATATCTAAGCATGTGCTGGCCTTGGAAAGGGTCCAGAGGAGGTTCACAAGAATGATCCCTGGAATGAAGAACTTGTCGTATGAGGAACATTTGAGTATTCTGGGTCTGTACTCGTTGGAGTTTAGAAGGATGAGAGGGGATCTTATTGAAACGTACAAATACTGCGAGGCCTGGATAGAGTGGACATGGAGAGGATGTTTCCACTTGTAGGAAAAACTAGAACCAGAGGACACCATCTCAGACTAAAGGGACGATCCTTTAAAACAGAGATGAGGAGGAATGTCTTCAGCCAGAGGGTAGTGAATCTGTGGAACCCTTTACCACAGTGGTCTGTGGAGGTCAATTCACTGAGTGTCTTTAAGACAGAGATAAATAGGTTTGTGATTAATAAGGGGATCAGGGGTTATGCGGAGAAGGCAGGAGAATGGGGATGAGAAAATATCAGCCATGATTGAATGGTGGAGTAGACTCGATGGGCCAAGTGGCCTAATTCTGCTCCTGTGTCTTATGGTCTTATAATACAGCACCTTCAACAAAGTAAAACATCTTGATCTGCTTTACAGAAGCAATCAAGCGAAACACTTGAGGGCGGGTGACCAGAACTTTGGCCAAAGGGGATTTAAGAGGAAGAGAAAAGGCATGAGGGGTTGGTTTAGCACAGGGCTAAATCGCTGGTTTTGAAAGCAGACCAAGACAAGCCAGCAGCACGGTTCAATTCCCGTACAAGCCTCCCCGAACAGGCGCTGGAATGTGGCGACTAGGGGCTTTTCACAGTAACTTCATTTGAAGCCTACTTGTGACGATAAGCGATTTATTTCATTTCATTTTCAGGGAGGGGATTCCAGTTTACGGCATGATTATTAAATACTGTAATTTAAATTAGGGATACATAAGAGGCCAGAATTGGAGGATCATGAAAATCTCAAATGGGTGGAATGGCTGGTGGAATTTGCAGAGTTCGGGAGGGACAAGGTCACGGGATTGGAGAACAAGGATGAAAATTCTAGTGTTGCTCGAATTTGAGTCAATGTAAGTCACCAAGCACAGGGCTTAATGAACTTGTTGTGAGTTGGTATGTGGACAGCAGAGTTTTGGATAACCTCAAATCCGAAAAGTATGGAAGATGAGAGGGTGACCAGAAGAGGCATTTGAATTGTCGATGCTGGAGATATCAAGATTGCTTTGTGTTTTTCTCTCAATTTCTAAAGTTTAAACATGTGGCAAAATTAGAAGTTATTTAATTTGTTTGATTTCATTCTAAGTCATGGATGAGAACAGCCTCCCAGCATTTACTCTCATATGCCCAATGCAGATTAACTCTCTCAAAATTAATTTATCTTACACCATCGTTACTTCATATATAGTTTTTATTTATTTCTGAAGATATGGCAGCACCAGCAACCCAGTATTAATTGCACATTCCTAGCTGTCATGTCAGTGTGGGACTGGAGTTCAAGTGCAGGCCATACTAAATTCCCTTCCCCGATGGGTATTAGTCACCAAGCTTTTACAAACAATCTGGCAGGTTTTGTGGTCATTCTTTTTGTACCCTATTAGATTTCAATTTCACAACTTGCCAGAATTTGAATTTCTGCACTGCAGGTCGATCAGTCTGCTGTAGCTGAGTACATTCCCGCTGAAGGGAAGAGGCAGGATAGCCGAAGAGCCCAGAGGAAGGGGGTAAAGATTCAAGACTGTCCGGAATTTAGGACAGAAAGCAGGAGTCGTAAGTTTGGTTAAAAACAGTGGGCCACGAGGCTGCCAGATAGACAATTGTACTTGAGATTGCAGCATGGACTTTGTTAATATTTCAGAATAGTTTGGGCAGGAGTTAAAGGAACGGGAGGTGGAGGTGGGGAAAACCGAAGTACGAATCTGCTTGTGTGGAAGATAAACCAGTACACAATAGTTGAATCAAAAGACTTGTTTCCTTATTGCTGTTAGAATTTAATGTAATGCTATGTAATCCATCCATTTGGACAGTAACTCTCACCATGGCTGCAATGTAAACCTGCCTAATGTTTTGTTTCCATCAACACCCCAAACTTCCCCCTCCCCTTAACACTGACCTGCTATAGGTTCTCTGTGCACTTTTGCAAAAGATATTTTTGATCTCCTATAGTCAACACTTCTCTTGTTTACTCTGCAGTATTCTCAGTTTATTGCCCTCTAATATCTCCTCAAAACCCACCCATTTCATACTGTGTTTCAGTTCTCTTGCTCTTTCTGTACCAATTTATCGATTTGTTTGTGGTCTGGTGTCTATTGTATTATTAATACAGAAGATTTTTACATGCAATGCCAATTATCTGTTAAACATCTTCTGGATTTACAAGGTTTAAACAAGGCAGGTTTAAACAGCGGAGCAGTGGAGAGCATTCAAAAAGGAAATGGGGAGAGTACAGGTCCTACAGTTCAGGAACCCTGGATGTCTAGGGCAGCACAACACTGGAGAAGGAGTAAGAGAAAGGCTTTTAGCAAGTCCAAAGGGAGAAATTCAACTGTGGCCTTAGAGGAATATAGGAAGCGCAAGAGGAAACTTAAGAAAGCAATTTCGTAGAGCAAAAAGGGGCATTAAAAAGGACTGTCAAATAACATTATGGGGAAGAGGTTAACCAGGGAAAGAGTAGGGCCCATTAGAGTCCAAGGGAGCAATCTGTATGTGAATCGGCAGGACATTGCAGAGTGTTAAATTAATACTTCTCATCGGTCTTCACTCAGGAGCAGGACATAGTTACAGAATTAAGGAAATGGGACTGTGAGGACCTTGAGCAGTTTGACATGGGAAGTGAGGAGGAATTGGAGGCTTTGACGGGCTTAAAAATAGACAAATACCCAGGCCCGGATGAACTGCATCCCAGATTGCTGTGGGAGGCGAGGCAGGAAATTGCAGAGGCAAGTTTTAATTCCTCACTGGCCACAGGGGAAGTGCCAGAGGACTAGAGAACAGCTAATGTTCCCCTTTTCAAGGGTGGTGGTAGAGATAAACCAGGGAATTACAGACCGGTGAGCCTCATGTCAGTGGTAGGGAAACTATATAACATATATAAATCAAAATTATATAGACGAGAATGTGGGGGGAATGATAAGTAGGTTTGCATCCGTCACCAAGACTGGTATGGCGGTTAACAGTGAAGAGGAGGATCGTAGGTTACAGGAAGATATAGATGAGTTGGTCAGATGGGCAGAGCAGTGGCAGATGGTATTTAACCCTGATAAGAGCAAAGTGATGCATTTTGGAAGGAGAAACAGGACAAGGGAGTAAGTAATGAATGGGAGGACACTCGGAAGCTCAGAGGAACAGATGGATCTTGGGGTACTTGTTCACAAATCCCTGAAGGTGACAGAGCAAGTGAATAGGGTGGTTAAGAAGGCGTACGGGTCACTTGCCTTTATCAGTCATGGCATAGAATATAAGAGCAGGGAGGTTATGTTGGAGCTGTACTGAATGTTAGTTAGGCTACAGCTGGAGTACTGTGTGCAGTCCTGGTCACCTCACTATAGGAAGGTGATTGCATTGGAAGGGGTACAGAGGAGATTCACCAGGATGTTGCCTGGGATGGAACATCTGAGCCCTAAGAAGTGACTGGATAGGCTTGGATTGTTTTCTTTAGAGCAGAGAAGGTTGAGGGGGGATATGATTGAGATGTGTAGTTTTTGAGGGGTTTGGACAGTTAAGTAGGATGCAGCTGGTCCTCAATCACAAGGAAGCATAGTTTTAGGCTGAGGGGAAGGAGAGTCCGAGAAGATCCGAGAAAATACATTTTCACTCAGAGGTTGGTGAGAATCTGGAATGCATTGCCTGGGAAGGTAGTGGATGCTGGAAATCTATGGGAGGAAGTCAGAGCACCCAGAGGAAACCCATGTAGGCACGGGGAGAAAGTGCAAACTCCACACAGAGTCACCCGAGGCCGGAATTGAACCCGGGACACTGGAGCTATGAGGCAGCAGTGCTAACCAGTGTGCCGCCGTGCCGCCCCTAGGAGCTAGGGGAGCTTGGTGTTGTTAGGAACAAACAGGCTTAAGTGTTTTGGCTTTTCAAACTCAATTTTCTTCCAAGGAATCATTAAAGGGTGCTTTCAAGCTCTGAATAAAACTATAAATTTGCTGTACTCACCAACCAGAACTGGTGCTGGATGACCCACATTATTGTATTAAAGTTTTAACTCGATTAATCCAAAAGCAGCAAATTGCCAAGATTGGAATGCTTGATATGGCCACAAGCATATCATGCAAGCTAGTGTCAGCTTTGCTGCCAATGGCAGTGTCACTCGGCAGCCTGAAATTTTAACGTAGGGCACTGGGTATTTCCCTTTTAAGCATGGAGAGTTTAGGGAAAGGAAAATGAACCACAATATCAACAAGCCGGATGGAAAGGCACCTGTGTACATGCTGTGTGACGACAATCTAAAAATCTTTAGATACTCAACACTAAGTCTCATGCTTGATGAATAATGGAGACTGCAGTAAAGACCAGCTGTTTCAGGACAAGTGGGTAGGAGCTATGACCTGTGAGACTGAACCTCAGTGAGTCAGGACAGGGGGAGTCACAGAATTGTTACAGTGCAGAAGGCGGTCATTTGGCACATTGATTCTGCAACGGCTCTGCAAATGACGACGGTACCATTCTCCTGTCTTTTCCCCGAAATCCTGCATATTGTTTCTCTTCAAATAATTATCTCATGTCCTCTTGAATGTCTCAATTGAACTTGACTCCACCACACTTCCAGGCAGTGCGTTCCAGGCACGAACCGTGGGCAGTTCGGTGGTTAGCATTGCTGCCTAACAACGCCAGGGACCCAGACTCAATTCCGGTCTTGGATGACTGTCTGTGTGGAGTTTGCACTTTCTCCCCATGTCTGCGCGTGTTTCCTCCGGGTACTCGTTTCCTCCCACAGTCCAAAGATGTGCAGGCTAGGTGGGATTGGCCATGCTCAATTGCCCCTTAGGTGGATTGGCCATGCTGAATTGTCCCTTGGTGTGCAGGTTAGGTGGGGTTACAGAGATAGGGCGGGGTAATGGGCCAAGGCACTCTTTCAGAGGGCTGGTGCTGTCTCAATGGGCCGATGGCCTCCTTCATAGAAACCTTTTCTCTCACATCGCATTTGCTTCTTTAGTAAATCATCTGACAACTGTGCCCTCTCATTCTTGATCCTTTTTGCAAGCGGGAAGAGTTTCTTCTCATCTACTTTGTCCAGTCTCCTAATGATTTTGAACACCTCTATCAAATCTCCTCTTAATCTTCTCCTCTCCAAAGAGAAGGGACCCAACTTATCCAATCTATGTTCCAACTGTCCCTGTTGTACTGTAGCAAATGGCTTCTGAAAGACCATGTACACCACATCCACATTACCTTCTTTAACCCTGTGTTACCCCTTATTAAACAGTTTTCCCTTCAAGAAACCCATGCTGGCTCATCCTAATCAATCCACATTTTTACATGCAATTATTAATTCTATCCTGTATATAGGGGTGGCACGGTGGTGCAGTGGTTAGCACTGCTGCCTACGGCACTGAGGACCTGGGTTCGATCCCGGCCCTGGGTCACTGCCTGTGTGGCGTTTGCACGTTCTCCCAGTGTCTGAATGGGATTCACCCCCACAACCTAAAGATGTGCAGGTAAGGTGGATTGGCCATGCTAAATTACCCCTTAATTGGAAAAATATAATTGGGTAATAATAATCTTTATTGTCACATTTACACTGCAATGAAGTTACTGTGAAAAATCCCTAGTTGTCACATTTCAGCATCTGATCGGGTACACAGGGAGAATTCAGAATGTCCAAATTACCTAACAGCGCATCTTTCGGGACTTGCGGGAGGAAACCGGAGCGCCCAGAGGAAACCCGCGCAGACACAGGGAGAACGTGCAGACTCAGCAAAGACAGTGACCCAAGCACTGTGAAGCTACAGTGCTAACTATTGTGCTACCATGCCGCCCTAAATTTATTAAAAATATATAAAATATAAATACAATAGACTCTATCCTGAATATTGGTTTCTGGAAGCTTCCCCATTACATGCAGTTAAACTGACTGGTCTGTAATTACTGGCCTTTCCTTACAACCTTCTTTGAATTTGTTCGGTATTAATGTTTGTAATTCTCCGGTCCTCTGGCACATCCCAAGTCGAGGGAAGGTGGAAAGATTAGGGCCAGTGTCCCTTCAATTACCGCTCTTGCTTCCTTCAATATCCTTAGTGTCTCTCATCTGGTCACTGTGCCTTGTCAACTTTGTTTATCCATTACTCTCCAATTATCAATTGTGAATATTCCTGGTGTCGGAGCTTATTCTTCTGTCACCACAACGTTGATAAGGTCCCATGGCACCTTGGTAAAGATAGACGCAAAGTACACCTCAGCCATGCTCCCTGCCTCCATGTGTAAAATCCTCTCGGACCCGAATCAGCTCGACTCTTTCTTTTACCGCCCTTTTATTGTGGATGTGCCTAAAAGACTTTGAGACTCCCCTTTATATTTGCTCCAGTTTTTTTCCCCTCATACTCCCTCTTCACTTCTCTCATTTGCTTTTTCATCACTCTTCTGAACCTTCTGCATTCAGCCTGGTTCTCAATTGTATTTTCTCCCTGACACTTGTCGTAAGCAGACTTTTTCTTCTTTATCTAATTTCTATCTCCTTGTTCATCCAGGGAGCTCTGGATTTGTTTGCGAAACCTTTCCCATTTGAGGGAATATACCTTGATTATGGCCAATATTTATTTTTTGAAGGTAGCCCATTGTTCCACTACAATTGTCCCCGCCAACCTTCAGTTTCAGTCTATCAGGCCAAGCTCCGTTCTTGCCCCAATGAAGTCTGCTCTCCCTCAGTTCTTCTCATTCTGGATTGCCCATTTCCCTTTTCTATCATCATCCTAAACCTTATGATATGATCATGGCCTCCTAAATATTTACACACTCAAATCGGACTTATCTGGCTCACCCCATGTCCAAAAACCCGGTCTAGCAGTGCCTTCTTTCTTGGTGGACTGAACACATGTGGCTGTAGAAAATTCTCCTAAACACAATCTAGGAACACTTGCCCTTTACACTATCACTATCCCAGACTATATTTGGGTAATTCAACTCCCATTATAATTACTCTCTAATATGTTCACCTCTCAGGATAAGTGCGGGGGTCAGTTACCAGTGCCTGTGGGACAGAATCCATCGAGAGTCATCATCTTCACTGGAGTGGGGTCGAGATTTGAAAATAAGAGAGTCCCGTGAGACTAAACTACAGAGCAAGTCAAGGCAAGGACAGGGAGGGTAGTAACTGCCAGTAAAACAAGTACATACTGAGTGACTAAACACTCGGGTGTATTGGCTGTCAAATATTCACCCACACGGTAGTTTATTCGATTCACCAGCAATGATTTATGGTAATTTGTGGTTGGACATCAATGATAGTGTGAAGTTATGTGCCACTGAACAAACCTAGACCAGGAAATAGTAAATTAAAAACAACAAGAAAGGCTCCTTGCTGCAACTTGCCCCATGAAAGGGAGAGGCTGAAAGCACTACAGCCATTAATGGGTACATCACTAAATCGCTCTGCATTAGATTCAGGCACACAGCCACAACATATATCAACAAAACTGGTGAAGTTTTAGCTCAACAACTCGATGAGATAGAAAATTATAAATCTCAAGCATCTCCCTGTATCAAAGGGTTACCTTTCTCGAATAAGTTAGGCACGTGGGACTGTTGCCACAGGCATAGTGAACTCCTGCACCACTTCATTCATGATGTTCACCCATGTTTAAACGTGATATGGAAACTTTTGGCACTGTGTTATTTCATTAGGCAACAGAATAAGGAGTCTGTTAAATACACCAGAGGAACTCTTTCTGTTTGAAACAGGTAAACAAGGAGACAGTTGCTTTATGATGTAAGCAGAGTGATGTAGCATCAGAACAGTTAATGTATCATGTGACACACTGGAAAACAAACACATCTGCGGTCAAAACATAATGATGAACCTGCACGTCACAATTTTATGTTTGTAATTATTTCCTATTTCGACCCATATGCTTATTTTGTCAGTAAAAGGGGGTCGAGAGCACGTCTCTATCATACATAGAAAACAGAAGTCATCATTTCACCCCTCGAATCTTCGTCATTTACCAAGATCTGTTTGCACTTCAAATTCTACATTCCCATCTACCTCCAATAACCTTTGATTCCCTTGTCTAACAAAAATCTATCTCCCCTTAAAAATATTCAGTTCCACTCCCACCTCCACTTGATGCAGAGTTCCAAAGTTGCACAACCCTCAGAAAACATTTCTCACCTCTGCCTTAAAAGGACGACCCCTAATTTTGAAACAGTGCCTATTAGTTCTAGAATCCCTCACAAGAGGGATTCCTCGTCCACCTTGTCAAGACCGTTATATATTGCAATCAAGCCACCCTTACACTTATAAACTCCATTAACAATGAGACCCATCTGTCCAACCTGTCAGTCGCTGTCCTTATAATATATGGAGCACAAAGGTGAGAGACTATATCCATCTTCCCTATACTATGACATTAAAATTTAATATTGAAAAATGCTCCATGTCATATTCTCCCCATTACCTGGATGCAGCCTATTCGGAGTTTGGTTAAGCTCATCCCAATTCTCACTGCACACAGGACAAAACTGCTCGTAATTGAAAGGCTGGCCGTCATGTGGAGAGGAAGGTTCAAAGCTCCAGCCGCACTATTCGCAGCAAGAGAAGCATCACGAGAATCACGCTGCATCACTCTACAAGTTGAGACAGTGTCGATCAATAGCTGCCCATATATTTAGATGGCAAAGCCCACAGGACTGACCGTTCTGTGACCAGTTCGGTGCAAGTATTCTCTCACTTCTTATATTTTTGTAATATTACCTCCCCAACCCCTCCAACATTTGCAGCCCTGAATCGAACTGCACAGTTACTGTGTAATTATCACTGAACACAGCTGCGTCAGGCAAGTTCTACAACGAATCTACTACAAGTTAAACGTTCTCCTCTGCAGTTACTTTGATCAGAGTGCTCGGAGTTGAAAAAAACATTCCATAAATAGTGGGGGAAATAGTGCACCTCCCAGCTTTAATTCTCTCATTCTCCTGTCCAGCTCCAAAACATGAACAGAATTTATCTATTTCACTCACAAGGGGATCACATGGTATTCCAAAAAATCTTACCATCAAATAAGCTTTGTTAGTTTAATGTAGGCGCACAAGTTCACTCACAGTCATTGGCAGTGCTCCAAGTGATGTCCAGTAAGAATAGAGGCTGTCTATGGAGGGTTTGGTTATGCAGGGCCATGTTAGCATATGAGCCACTGCAACAGTTCAAGTTTTAAATGGACCCTCCTTCATATCCCATTTAACTGGGAAGTGACGAGCCAAAGATGGATCTGGAATGTGCTTATGGTGCTCTCCCATACACCCACCCAAGACTTCGCAATCTGATAGATTAGCACCTTATTGCATTTAATTTCAATTTTAAAATAGACACAGCATCAGTGAAACACAATATGGTGTTAAATCACGGCCCTGGTCTCAGGTCCCAACAGATAAGAGTTAAGTGAAACAGTCTGCCAGGAGGAAAAAATGATGCTGAGATTGCCTTCTTGAACCACTGCAGTCCATGTGGTGAAGGTAATCCCAACAAGGCTCCATCAGAGGGAGAATTCCAGGATTTTCTTCCAGCCAGGAAGGAATGGCAAAATATTTCCAAATCAGGGTGCTTTATGACTTGGGAGAGGAACTTGGAGGTGATGTTTCCATGCAAGGTGTTATCGAAAAAAAGTCTGGCAATTTTGCAGTGCATCGCAGTGATGCATACCTGCAGCCACACCGTACTGATATTTTACGGTGGCGGTTGGGGTGCCATTAAAGCAGACTGCTTTCTCCTTGCTTGCTCATTTGGACTGGAGGATGGAGTCATGATGAGTCAAATGTCCTCCTGCTGTACTGTAACTATTCTGTGTCGAGTTCCCAGAGTGTGAGAGGAATGACATTGGCCCCTGCCTTGGAGATGGTAGAAAAGCTTTGAGGAGTCAGTGAGCCGCGGAGCACAGAATACCCAGTCTCTGAGCTGCTCTTTGTAGCCACAGTACTTGTGTGGGGATTATCCCCAAGATGGGGATTCGACAATGGAAATGCCATTGGATGCCATGGGGGAGGTGATTACACTCTCTTTATAGTAGTCGCCTGCCACTTGCCTGGCACAAATGTTACCTGCCACTTAGCCCGAGCCCAAATGCTGCTTAGGCATTGCTGCATTTGGGCACAGACTGCTTCATTATCTGAGGAGTTGCAAATGCAAATGCACACTGCCGTCATCTGTGATATATCCATTTCTGACCTTATGATGGCAGGAAGGTGATTGATGAAGCAGCTGAAGATGGTGTGGTCTAGCACACTCCACTGAGGAACTCCTGCAGTGGTGACCCAAGATGATTGATCGCTAACTACCATAACCAGCTTCTAACTTGTGTTAGGTATGACTCCAGCCAGTGAGTTTGCCTTTCGGTTCTATTGACGTCAATACTACTCGACTGCTTGATGCTCCACTTGATCAAATGCAACCTGGATGTTAAGAGCAGCCACTCACTTCTGGAATACATATTTTTGATCCATATTTGTGCCAAGGCTGGAATGCCTAACAGGGAGCTCCTTGTATACATATGCAAAGGAGCACCCTGGCACAATATATAAAAGACAGCGGCACTGTCTTTGGAACAGCTTCAGCACACCAGACTAAAGCCATTAATACCTAGCTGATGCAGTTTTCAATTCATTGTCCATTCAGGCCCCCAGGAGCTATGTTCTTGGCACAGTAAATTCTTTAATGCACTGATTTTTACAAAATAGTTCTCAGGATGTAGGCATTTCTCATAAACCAGATATTAATGCCGATCCATATGTGAAGAAGACGGATGTTGGAATCCCGGAAGAGAACACCACAAATTGCAATTTGTAGAACTGTGAGGAAAGGATACTTCACCACAGGAGTGATAAAACTGAGCAACAGGTATCTTTTCTGTTAAAACAAACTTCAATTTAAATACAGAATTAATTATATTAGCAACAAATGAACAGTTTTACAATTAACAGTTAAAAGTTTATAAATAGAAGTTTTTAAAAATTATAATTCCTGCAACATATATTCCAATTCAGCAAAGCAATATAGTTCAAAGACCACTCATCAATAAAGTTAAAAATCAGGTTTATTTGCTTTTCTCTTGGAGAGAACCTCTTAGGAGCCAGCTGAAGACCTGTCTTGTCAAACTAAATTCCTCTGGCAAACTGCAAATGATACAGACCTGGCTCCACCCCTTAATTACATCATAAGGCATTCTTCAGTCTCCAGCTACTAAGATGCACATGACTTGTTTATCCAGGACTAAGCACCATCCCTCAAATTATCTATAGCCCAGGAATTCTTCAAAATCAAAACGTTTCATTAGCCATCTATCTGTAAACGGTGGCAGTGTCAGTGGTTCGCACTGCAGCCTCACAGCGTTAGAGACCCAGGTTTGATTCTGACCTCGGGTGACTATCTGTGTGGAATCTGCAGTCTTCCAGTGTCTGCGTGGGTTTTGTCCGGGTCCGCTGGTTTCCTCACACAATCCAAAGGTGTGCAGGTTAGGTGGATTGGCCATGCTAAATTTGCCTTTTTGAACTGCTGTAGTCTATGTGGTGACAATACTCACGAAAACTGTCAGGTAAGGAGTTCCAGGATTTTGAACCAGTGATGATGAAGGAACAGCAATATATTTTCAAGCCAAGACTCTGAGACCTGGGAGGGAAAGTGAAGGTGTTGGTGTTCCCATGTTTGTACCCTCTTCCCTTGTGCTTAAATGGTATACCTTGAAATCATATTGCATAGGTGATGGTCAACACTGCCGTCCTGCTCGGTGGGACTCCACTAGTTCCATTCGTGTCCACGGAGCCAAAGCCAGAAAATCATTGCAATGGCTTTTCTTCCCACTTCTATTATATTACCTCAGATTGCCTGCCCTGCTCTTCCCTCCCCCTCCCCCCCCCCCATCCCCCCAGGATATAGGTTTGTTACCTCCTCTTTTTCATCTGCACATTGCCCCACGCCAACATCATCTGAAAATACAGCGAAAACGGCCTGGTGACACCATGCTTGATCAAACCACCACCTCTTTCAACTCCTTCACTGCTACTAAACTATCAGATGGCTTGTCCACCATTCAGTAATAGATAACAGAAATTTCCTTCAATTATGAATATAAATATTGTAAAGAAGGAAGCCATTGTCTTTGCACTCAGCTACCAATTCTATTCCTTACACGAGCAAGCGTCTAAAGCTGAACCAGACTGACCTCATATCTGACCCCAAAATGAACTTTTGACCACATGTTTGGACCATCCACCTATCCCCAGCTCCAAAACCTTGCTTGATTTCAAAACTGCCTCAGGCCAGCTGGTGTTGAGCCCCTTCATTCGTGCCATTGTACCTCTAGATATGACTATTCCAATAAATCCCTGGCTGCCCTCTCACATTCTACCCTCCCTTAACTTGGGTCATCCAAAACCCTGTCTCTAATGTCCTTCGCAGAATCACAGAATATTACAGAGCGGAAGAGGCCCGTCGGCCCATTCAGTCTGCGTCGATGCATGAAAGCCCTGACCTGCCCACCTAATCCCACTTGCTTGCATTTGGCCCATAGCCTTGAATGTTGTGACATGCCAAGTATTCATCCAGGTACTTTTTAAACAATGAGAGGCATCACTCCTCTACCACCCTCCCAGGCAGTGCATTCCCGACCTCGTAACTGACCCTTCAACTAAGGGGACCAGCTGCTCCCTATCCACCCTGTCCGTGCCCCTCAAAATCTTGTTCACCTCAATCAGGTCACCCCTCAGTCTTCTCTGCTCCAGAGAAAACAACTACAAACTTATCCAACCTCTCTTTATAACTTAAATGTTCCATACCAGGCAACATTCTGGTGAATCGTCTCTACCCCCTCCAGTGCAATTACATCTTCTTCTAATGTGGCAACCAGAATTGCTCACAGTACTCCAGCTGTAGCCTCACCAAAAGTCTATACAGCTCCATCATGACCTCCCTGCTTTTGTAATCTAGGCTTCAATTGATAAAAGCGAGTGTTCCATATGCTTTTTTCACCACCCCATTAACCTGCCATCTATACCATTTATATAAATGACAAACAATAGGGGGGCCAGCATGGATCCCTGTGGTCTCCTACCACTAAGCCAATTATGAATCCACCTTATCAAATCACCCTATATCCCAAGTGATACCTTGTCAAAGGCCTATCTGAAATCCATGTAAACTCCATCAACTGCACTACACTCATCTATACACTTGGTTACGTGCTCAAAAAATTCAATCAAATTTGTTAGGCATGACTTCCCTCTGACAAAGCCATTCTGACTATCCCTGATATAGGTGACTATATGTGGGGGGTAGGATCAGTAAGTTTGCGGATGACACAAAGATTGGTCGGGTGCTTAACAGTGAGGTCGAGTGTCTTGCCTCTCCAAGAGGAGATAAATTCTCTCCCTCAGAACCTTCTCCAGTAGTTTCCCAACCACGGACGTGAGACTCACTGGACTGGAGTTCCCTGACTTGTCTCTACAACCGTTCTTAAATAATGGGTCCACATTAGCTGTTCTCCAATCCACTGGCACCTCCCCCGTGGCAAGAGAGGAATTAAAAATTATTACACCAAATCCCATTCATGTATCACCCAAGTTGTCCTGGCTTCCAGTTACGCAATAACTTGATTTGGGCATTTTGTGTGAAAGGCACTGTATAAAACTTGTTGCTTGTGCATGGTAAGCAAATTAAACAAATGCTTTGTAAATTTAAATTCTACAGAAATGCAAGACAAAGCACAGATCCGGATGAACGTGATAGGTTACAAGGACCAGCAAAGGGTCACAAAGCAGCTTACAGGAGCTACTAAAAGGGATGAAAGGAAAGTTGCAAGAGACATCAAAATCAATAAGACATTTTATAGTTATAAAGGGAAAGCAGGTGTTGAAGAGCAATGTAGGCCCACTAAAAGCTGATATTGTCATATATAATGGGGAAATGGCACACAGGTTGAACAATTACTTTGCCTCAGAATTTACAGAGGAAAAGGAGAATAACTTGCCAGAAGTGCCGAAAAAATTAATAGTCGCTAGAGGACAGGGACAATTAATGACGTATAGCATCACTAACTAGGAAATTAATGGAACTAAAGTGTGACAAATCCCCTGGAGCTGGTAAGCTTCCATCCGAGGATTGTTAAAGGAAATAGGGGAGCGCACTGTAAATGCCCTAACTATAAACGCGCACTGTAAATGCCCTAACTATAAACTTCTAAAATTCTCTAGATTCAGGAGTAGTCCCTCTGGAATGGAAAATTACATGTCACTCCACTTTTTAAGAAGGGTGAAAGGGGGAAATCAGGGAATTACAGACCAGTTAGCCTAATATCTGTGGTGGAGGGAAATTGATGGCGTCTATATGATGGGGCAACTTAACACCTTGAAGATTTTCGGTAGATCAGGGAGAGCCAGCATGGATCCGTGAAGAGAAAGTCATGCCTGACTAATCTTATTTAATTTTTTGAAGAGGTGATAAAAGTAGTGGACAGGGGAATGTTTATGAATGTTATTTATGTGAACTTCCAGAAGGCATTTGATAAAGTCCCACACAAGAGACTGTTAAATAAGATGGGAGACCACAGACTTGAGGGCACATTATTGACATGGTTAGGAAATTGGTTAAGTGGCAGGCGACAGAGAGGGAGGGTAATGGATGCTTACTCAAATTGGCAGGTGGTGACTAGTGGTGTACCACAGGGATTGTCTTAGGGCTTCAATTATTCACACTATTTATTAATGTCTTGGATGATGGTATAGAAAGTCATATATCCAAATTTATGGATGATATAAAGTTAGGTGGCATTGTAGACAGCCTAGATGATGGCATAAAATTGCAAGGAGACATTGATAGACTAGGTGAATGGGCAAAATTGTGGCAGATGGAATTTAATGTAAGCAAGGGTCAGGTTATCCATTTTGGACCAAAAAAGGATAGGGCAGAGTACTTTCCAAATGGAAAGAGGTTAGATGCAGTGGATGTCCTAAAGAGTTAAGGGTTCAGGTGCAAAGGTCCTTAAAATGCCAGGAACAAGTGCAGAAAATAATCAAAAGGCCTAATGAATGCTAGTTTTAAATGTAGAGGATTGGAATATAAAGACACTGGGGTTATGCTGCAGCTATACAAAATCCTGGTTAGACTCCGCTTGCAGTAGTGAGCAGCTCTGGGCATCACACCTTAGGAAGGATATTTTGGGCTTAGAGGGAGTGCAACCTAGGTTTACAAAAATGATACCTGGATTACAAGGTGTGCAGTTATGAAGCAAGATTACTCAAATAGACCTGTTTTTGTTAGAATTTAGATGGTTGAGGGGTGATCTGATCGAAGTATTCAAGATATTGAACAGGGAAAGGAGCAGGGTAGATAAAGATAAATAATTTCCACTGGTTGGAGATTCGAAAACTAGGGGACATTGTCTAAAAAATGAGAGCTAGACCATTCACGAGAGTAGTTAGGGAGAATCTCTTTCCTCAAAAGGTGGTAGAGGTTTGGACTTCTCTCCCACAAACAGCAGATGAAGCTAGATCAATTGTTAATTTTAAATCTGAGAAATTTTCAACAAAGATACTAAGGGATATGGGCCAAAGGCAAGTATATGGAGTTAGATCACAGATTAGCCATGATCTCATTGAATGGTGGAACAGGCTCAAGGGGCTGAATGGATGGGCTGAGCTTTAGGTGCAGTTGCACCAATCCAGTTAAATACAGGCTATTCCATCATACTAGTGACTGGTGCCTTCTAGTTGGTGGGGTAGAAAAGTTTTGGTTGCCTCATTGAGGACCCGGGTTCGATCCCGACCCCAGGACACTGTGTGTGGAGTTTGCACATTCTCTCTGTGTCAACGTGGGTCTCACCTCCACAACCGAAAGATGTGCAGGGTAGGTGGACTGGCCACACTAAATTGCCCCTTAATTGGAAGAAAGAAAGAAAGAATTGGGCACTTTAAATTTAAAAAAAAGGGGCGGGGAAACAACATTTTGTGAAGTCATGAGGCGAGTCACCACTTCAGAACACCCAATCTCTGGCCTGCTCTTACAGCCACAGTCTGTGTGTCTGGTCCAGCTGAGTTTTTGGTCAATGCCCCAGGATATTTTTGGTGGGAGATTCAGCGATGGTAATGCTATTGCAGGCATTGTCAAACTCGGGGGCGCAACCCATGGGTGGGTCGTGGGCGGATGTCGGGAGGGCACTCCCTATCGTGCAAATCTGTGCGAAACAGCCGCAGCAGCCAGCCGTTAATAACGGCGGCTGTAAGCAGCCTTCAAAGGGGCCACGAACATGAAAAAAAGTGAGGCCGCACTGCGCATGCGCGCCGATAATCGGGCACGCAAGCGCAGTGCGGCCGCTTTTTTTTTTTTTAAACGGTCGCAGCTTTTTGATTTACAAGTTTGGGGGTGTTTTATTCATTTATTTTATTGATTTTTTTTTTCTCTTTTTTTTTTTACAAGTACTATTTGATTTATTTGATAAACTTTTACAGGAAAGAAATGCAGAACTTTGGACAGATGAAGACTCCATACATTCCGACACCGGAAGGCTACACCTTCATCCAACAGGTTCCATTGGAGGGGCGTGTACGAGGGCCAAAGGGACCCAAAACCATTTCCTCCATTTTTGTCAGCAGCAAACCAGATGAGAAAATGGTGGGCCGCGAAGGCCGGCCGGCGTGGGCCGCGAAGGCCGGCCGGCGTGGGCCGCGAAGGCCGGCCGGCGTGGGCCGCGAAGGCCGGCCGGCGTGGGCCGCGAAGGCCGGCCGGCGTGGGCCGCGAAGGCCGGCCGGCGTGGGCCGCGAAGGCCGGCCGGCGTGGGCCACGAATGTCGGCTGGTTGGTAAAAATGGTTCCCAGAAAAAAAGTTTGAAAAACACGTTGCTATTGAGTGTCAAGGGAGCTCCACTCCCCTAAACTTTCCCCATTGCCTTTTAAAATTTTCTCGTGCAAGTATTTATTCAATTTGCTTTTAAAAGTTGGTAATGAATCTGCTTCCACCACCCTTTCAAGCAGAGGTGATGGGGGTGGATCACTGATGAGGCAGCTGGGTCGTGGGCATTGCCAGGACAAGTTATATTAAACTTTAGGTAGAACACACTTGAGTACCAACAATAGTTCAGATCTCCATTGTAGAAAGGAGATAGAGGCACTGGTTGAAATACAAAGATTTATAAGGGTGATACCAGAACTGAAAAGTGATGCTCAACAGAAATAGCCGAATGCCCTTGGGTTCTTTTGGTCAGAACAAAATCGTAATGGTACAACACAGGATCAGTTGACCCTTCATGCCAGGTCACTGATAGAGCTGTCCAATTAGTCCCACAACCCTGTTCCATCCACACAGCACTGCAATCTTTTTTTTTCTCTTCTGAGAGTTTATCCAATTCCCTTTTGTAAATTATTGAATCTGCCTCCCCAACCCTTTCAGGCAGCTCATTCCAAGTCACAACAACTCACTACACAAAACAATGTTTCTTCATGTGACCATTGGTTCATTTGTCAATTCTGCTAAATTTGTGTTCTCCAGTTGCTGACCCTTCTCCCACTGAAAATAGTGTCCCCGTTTTTACTCAATGAAAACCACTGATTTTCAGCCTTTATCAAACCTCCTCTTAACTAATGTTCTAAGGCCAAGGGGTGACCTTGTTGAGTTCTTTAAGATCAAGACGTTTGGCTGGTAAACGTATTGAAAATGTTTCTACGTGTTGGCGTGACCAAAGCTAAATGTAAAACAGTCACCAAGAAATCCAATAGGGAATATATGAGAGATGTCTTTACCCAGAGAGTGGTGAGTATGTGGAACTACCACCATATGGAGTAGTTAGGCTGAATATCACTGATACATTTAAGGTGAAGCTAGATAGACACAGGGGAGAAAGGAATAAAAGGTTATAGTTATAAGCTTAGAAGAGGTGCCGGCAGTGCATCGAGCTTAAACAATATTCATTTTCAGATATTCTCACAGCTACAAAGCCTACATCTCATGGATATACTTGAGTTTCAGTTCTCTACCAACTCGATCTTAAATTACTTCACAGAAAGTCGGTATGCAGGTATAGGATGTAATTAAAAAGGCAAATGGAATGTTAGCCTTTATTGCAAAAGGACTGGAGTATAAAAGTAGAGAAATGTTGTTGCAATTGTATAGGGTGTTGGTGAGACCACATCTGGAGTAGTGTCCAGTTTTGGTCTCCTTATTTGAGGAAGGATGTGGTGGCATTGGACGCTCTTCAGAGCAGGTTCACCAGATTGATTCCAGGGAAGAAGGGTTGACATATGAGGAAAGATTAAACAGCTTGGGCTTGTACTTGTGAAGTTTAGGTGGATGAGAGGGGATCTGATCGAGGTATATAATACTAAAAGGCATTGATAAAGTAAGTGTTGACCAAACGTTCTCCCCTGTAGGTCGACCGAGCACAAGAGGTCACAGATATAGGTTGAGAGGCAGTAGATTTAAAACTGAAATGAGGAGGAATTACTTCTCGCAGAGGGTGGTGAATCTGCGGAACTCGCTGCCCCATAGTGCAGTGGAATCTAAGTCATTGAATGGTTTCAAGAAGGTGATAAGATACTTTTCTTTTTTACCCTAATTAAGGGGCAATTTAGCATGGTCAATCCACCCACCCTGAACATCATTTTGGGCTGTGGGGATGAGACCCAGGCAGACACGGAGAGTATGTGCAAACTCCACGTGGACAGAGACCCAGGGTCGGAATCGAATCTGGGTCCACAGTACCGTGAGTCAGCAGTGCAAACCACTGTGCCGCCCATGATAGATATATTTATGATTAAAAAACAGGTTAAAGGGATATGGGGAACAAGTAGGGAGGTGGATTTGAGACCAAGAAGAGATCAGCCAAATCTGATTGAATGGTGGAGCAGACATGAAGGGCTGAATTGCCTTCTTCTGCTCCTAATTCCTATGTTCCATAATCTGTTTACATTCCTCCCCATTTATGCCAAGAAAAAAGATAAGGTTGGTTATTTAAGGCACAGTAGAACAGGTCAGGTGAAGTCTGTTCTGGAGTACTAGCTCAGATTATCTGATGCAATCAATAAGCAGGACTCCTAATTATGGGTGGCACGGTAGGACAGTGGTTAGCACTGTTGCTTCACAGCGCCAGGGACCCGGGTTCGATTCCCGGCTTGGGTCACTGTCTGTGCGGAGCCTGCACATTCTCCCCGTGTCTGCGTGGGTTTCCTCCGCGTACTCCGGTTTCCAAAAGATGTGCTTGTTAGGTGAATTGGACATTCCAAATTCTCCCCAAGTGTACCCGAACAAGCGCCGGAATGTGGCGACTAGGGGATTTTCACAGTAACTTCATTGCAGTGTTAATGTAAGCCTACTTGCGACACTAATAAAGATTATATTTTATAATAGGTACAAAGATGTGAATCATATGAAATAGCAGGAGTAGACCACACGGCCCCTTGACCCTACTGCACTGTTCAATCCTGGGCTTTAATTCCACTTTGCCATCCACTCCCCATTCCCTGCTTCCCTGAGTCGCTAAAAATCCATTTATCTCAGCCTTAAAAACATTCAGCGATGGACCATCCACAATCCTCTGGCTAGAGAATCCCAAAATCCCGCAACCCATTAAGTGAAGTATTTCCTCATCTCAGTCCTAAATGGTTGGCCACTTATCCTGAGACTGTGCCCCTTGCTAAGATCTGGCTTTAAAGGTGAGAGAACATCTGAAAGTATCTCGCTGCCACTAATAGGCCTCGGCAGCTCTGTTGCATCACACTGCAAATGCTAGAGGCGGAAGGTTATTCCAAGAATACCTCATTGCTGTAGAAGGTACATAAAAATACATAAAATGTACAGCACAGAAACTGACCATTCGACTCAAAAACTCCATGCTGGTGTTCAAGCTCCATGTGCTGCCTCCTCTTCACCCAAGCTTACAACTAGAACCTTTTATTCATTTGTTCGTTTGTGTTTATCTAGCATCCCCTAAAACCTATTGATGATATTCATCTCAACTACTCCATTTGTGATTCGCCAACCAGAAGAAATAACCACTGTCTAACCCTATCAAGCTCCTTCAGAATCATGTGAGCTTTAATAAGATTACTTTTCACTCCTCCAAACTCCATGAAGTATAGGCCCAAATCAATTACAACACATTTAAGTCCGCAAATTCTCCCCCTGTTGCATCAGCAGGGTCCTAATGTGAAGGCGTGGGGTAGTATGGTTTTCACTCAAGCTGATGAAAACAGGGGTGCCGTCTCCTGCAGGTGCATAGGACTGTCAGCTATGGCCCATATCAGAAACAAGCCCATCTTCCACAGACATGGGTCTCTGTAGGTCATCTGCATTCCTCAGTGCAAACAAGCCTGCATTCCACATACATGTTACTTACACTCTGCACTAGATAAAACAGCCCGTGTCTTATGGACATGTGCCTCAGGAAGCAGGCTTGTTTACACTGAGGAACATAGCTGACAATGACTGTACAAATCGGTATATGGTTTTACGAATGTGGACGCACAAAGATGATCACATCATTTTTAAAAGGAGTCTGGCCCATTTACGAGATCAAATTTCCACTCTGAACGAAGTAGATTTCACAGCGAAGTGCAATGAAACATTCAAATCCTACCAGCGCTGCAAACTTGAATCCCATTCCAAAATGAATCGGATCTGTGCCAAACAAATCCGATGGGATCACCAAGTGACCCCTCTTTTGCATTTTAAGGAAACATTCAAGGAGCCCAGCTTTTATCTCCAGTTAGAGTTTGGACTGAGCTTGAACTAAGGCAGTGCAAGGACAACGTAGCGCCATCTGCAACGTGTAACCAAAGCAATACTGCAGATGTTTCACATTAAAATCAAAGGTATTAATCATAGCCTACACGTAATACAGTAAATTGTTTGTCAAATCACTTACCAGTTGCGTTAACAAGACCAGCAGCATCAGAAGGGCCAGCGAGATACGACATAATATCAGTGTGCACAGTAAGCACTGCAGTGTAGGCAAACATGATAGCATCACATGACTGTATTAGGGTGTTGCAAGGTTATTTTTGCAGTGGTCAAGGCTATTCCCTACCTTGTATGTTAGCACTTGAAGTCTCTCTATAAACAGTCTTAATGAAGACTACATTTTATAGAACTGAACTGCAAACACGTTTGAATCATTTGTTTAACATAAAGAAATATTGATTTCATATGACATTTCAACTGCCGATTCTCTCTCCGATACAAAACTCCTTTGGTCCAGACCTTGAACCAGATTTTTAAAAACCTTGAGCTAAGTCTCGATTAAAAAACAAATGTTTGTTTTAAATTTATTGATAAGCATCCTCAAATGTACGTGGGAAATGCACATTTGCTGTCAAGTAATCTTAACCCATGTAGAACATACTGTGCCATAACCAACCACAAAGCTCTGCAATGGTTCAGTGCAAGTGTGTTAATGAGCCACACCGATTGCACAGACTCCAGGTGTAATGTACTCAACGCCTTTAACTAATCTCAGCCAGGGCATCAAGCTGGCATTCTACGATTAGCCTCAGTGCCTCCGGGCAAGGGAGAAGGGAAAGAAAATCAGCCGATCACAATCCTGCAAATCATACTGAAAAGTGACCACCTGTGAATGAGATCAGTCATACTCGGCAGCGATGTGCCTCCAGGTTGAGGCCAGGATTGCACTCTTGTCTAGTTCACCTTTTATCATCCTGCTTGTCGTATGGTGTTGACTACTCAAGGCAATCAGCCTATATCAATTAGACTACAACAGAGCCAGACATCAGGTCCGGCAAATCTCCAGTGGTGAAGAATCAAAGGTGAGGTGTCACACTTTTTCCCCAAACAAGATATCCTCACCACATCTCAAATTACTTGTATACTGTATACCAAATGATTACCTAATTGCATTTGGTTGAATCAACATTTTCTACTTTCAATCCCCAGGAAGCCTATTCCATAAGATGCCTCAACAATGTACACTCTGTACTTAAGACTTCACTAGTATCTCAGCATTTCTCTGCTGTCCAGTACTAAGACCCATAAGTGTATAAACCATTGTTTTCATATCTAATTTTGAGTGGCCTGCATTGTTATTTATAAGCTTAAACGTTAAGAAATATGTTTCTAAAAATGCTACCACTGAGGAAGGAGGAGTCAATACAATAGCTGGAAGGACCCTTGATAGACAAGTGCCCATCCCAATAAAAAGCATCTCCTGGTTGACTTTGCTACTATCTGGGAAGGAAGCAGAATGAGATAGCTAGAAATATCCCTCAAAATTGCTATTAGATTTGTCTGTAGATTGCAAAATGTGCTTCTGCTTTTTGAAAATGAGGCCGAGCAACATAAAGCATTGTTTTAATAGTTAGTAGCTTGAGTGGAGGGGGTTTGATAAACAGTCCCTGTGGAATATCAAATATTAAAAAACAGCAGAACTACAGGTCAGCCACTCCTTTGAGGCTGCAATTTGTGCATTATAAAGTGCAGAAACCTCCGATGTATATACCACAGGAAAGGAAAACAACCATAAATACTTCAAATATGCTCAACAACAAAACTCTACATTGGCTGCTCAAAACATCTAATTTTATACCACACCTGAGCACCAGGTAGAGTAATTACAGCGAGAGGTGTTAGAACCTACATCTAAAAGCGCAAAACGACAAGGGATGAACATCTGGTCGTGTCCTGGACAACATGCAACTCTCTCTCTCTCCCTCCCCCCCCCCCCCCCCCTCCCTCCTCCCCCCCCTCCCCTCTCTCCCCCCCCCCCTCCCCTCTCTCCTCCTCCCCCCCTCCCCCCCTCCCCCCCTCCCCCCCTCCCCCCTCCTCCCCTCTCCCCCCCCACCCAAGCAATCTCTCCTCGGACTTGAAAAGTGACAAAAAAACCTTCGCTCATTTTTGGAAAATTCTGCGCCAGCTCCCGGAAGACACGAGTGACCAGAGGACACAACACCCCAATAACCCCTCTACCATCTGTGTAGATATGTTAGCCACTCTCAGCAACTGGTCCAGTTCCCCTTTAAATGCTTGCAACAGCAAATATATATGAACACCTAATCCTGGCAACGCAACCATTGTCACACCAGCCACTCCCTCCCTTTAGAAAGACTCATTCATTGAACTGTGCAATGTTAAAGGTGCTGCTCCTTTAAGAGTACTTCGTGATACACCCACCAGCCAATCTGGTGCCAATACCACTCCAGAGGCAGCACCCTGCTTTAAACCTATTAGATTTCTGTTGGCTAACAGCCAGAACAAAGGCACTGCTGTCCAATCTTTAAATATACAAGAATGATAGTTCTGATCAATGGTCATCTTCATTCTCACCTTTCCCTCAATGGTCATCATCCCTGCAGAAAATCTGAATATTTCTAGCATTTTCTGTCATTTCAGAATTCAGTATCAGCAATATTTTGCTCAAGGATTATAATTTGCTTAACTTGTAGCCTAAACAAGGTTATTTTATGAAAATAAATCACATTGGTCTGTCCTACATAACCATGCAGCTCACATGGAGTATCTGAGATTTCAGTCAAGCAATACTTATTCAGTAAATACCATATTCTGTAAAGTAAAACACAGTTCAACGACCTAATTTGCCCATGATTTCTATCCATGAGCTGCGTACAACTGTAAAAGTCTGTGTGTGGACCCAGAGGGCATGGGTGAGGTCTTAAAATTATTCATCTGGATTCACGAAGGAGAAAAACATGGTCGGTGGAGATTTCAGTTGCAACAGTGACGTTCTACAGCACGTTAAGATTAATAAGGATAAGGTATTAGGGCCTGATGAGCTGTATCCCAGGCTGCTATGGGAGGCACAGGTGATTGAGAACGATACAGACAAAAATAATTTGCAAAGAGAAGTGCCGCTGAGCTCTTGTTCGGCTAGACTGCCCAGCGGCATGCTGGCTGTGCTTCCCTGCATGGGGGGGGGGGGGGGGGGGGGGGGGGGGGGGGGGGGGGGAGAAGAGAAGAGAAGAGAAAAGCATGTCCACTGGGTGCGCTCTTCTTTCGTTACCCTGCACCCTTGTGGTTCAACTGCTCTTCTACCTGCCCTGTGTTTCCCTTCGGTGCTTTTATTTCCCTCTCTTTTGCCCCCACTTTCCTCCTTATTTCAGGTCATGTCCTGCCCCCCTGGGCCCTCCCCTCCCTACTTTATTGGCACTGGATTATGAACAGGTGCTGGAATAAGTTGGTGAACAGCCTCCATGTTTTGTGGAAACCTTCCTCCAATGGCATATTTTATTTTATCCAGCTTGAGAAATTCTGACAGGTCGGACAGCCAGTCTACAGCCTTGGGTGGTGCTGCCGATCACCATCCTAGCAGGATTCTCTGGCAGGCCATCTCAGGGAGGCCAATGAGAGGGTGTCAGCCCCTCTCCCCATTAAAAGCATTGGCTGTTTTGATACCCTGAACATCACCATCAGCAGGCAAGGTTCCACCCTCACCCCCACAATCCTGGACATGGCCTTGAAGAAGGATGTCCAGAACCTGACAAGTCTGGGGCCAAGAGCAGAACATGTGGGTGTGGTTGGCCAGGCCTTCCCGGTACCATTCACATTTGTCCTCCACCTCCGGGAAGAACCTGCTCATCCCCATCCTGGTTAGGTGCGCCCTGTGCACCACCTTTAGTTGTGTTGGGCTCAGTCCTGCGCACGTGGATGTGCAGTTTGCCATGTGCAGTGCTTCAGCCCAGTCCTCCCCCGATCTCCCTGCCTAGGTCGTCCTCCTATTAGGCCAATTAGCCCAACAGTTGTTGTTGGAAAAGTGTTGCAATCAATTATTAAGAAAGTAATAGCAGCCCATTTTGAAAATCATAATCCAATCACGCATTGTAAGCATGGCTTCAGAAAAGGGAAATTGCGCCTAATTTATTCGTTTTGAGGAAGTCTACCAGGGTGGATAGAGGGGAACCAGTAGACGTGTTCTATTTGGATTTCCAGATGGTGTTCGACAAGGTAGTATATTGGCACGGGTAGAGAATTGGCTAATAACCAGCAAGTGGGAACAAGCAGTTCTTTTTCAGATTGGTGACTGGTAACCAGTGGGGTTCCAGAGGGATCAGGACTGGGACTGCAACTGTTTACAATATATATTAATGACCTGGAAGAAGGAAGCAAATGTACTGTAGCCAAATTTGAAGACGCCACAAAAATAGGTGGAAAGGCAAGTTACGAGAAGGGTACAGACAGTTTGCAAAGAGATATTAATACGTTAAGTAAGTGGGCCAAAAGTTGGCAAATGGAGTATAATGTGGGAAAATGTGAAATTGTTAATTTTGGAAAGGAGAACAAAAGAACAGGGTATTATTTAAATGCAGAAAGCTGCAACACAAAGAGAAATGGGGGTACTTGCGCACAAAACACAAAGCTAGCACACAGGTGCAGCTGGTAATCAGAAGGAAGGGTGATGGAATGTTAGCCCTTATTTCAAAGGGGTTGGACATGAAGAGTAGAAAAGTCTTGCTGCAGCTACACAAGGTACTGGTGAGATCACATCTGGAGTACTGTGAACAGTTTTAGTCCCCTTATTTAAGGAAAGATATTATTTCATTTGAGGCTGTTCCGAGAAGGTTCACTAGGGATGTTCCTCGGTATGGAGGGGTTGTCTTAGAACATAGAACATAGAACATAGAACAATACAGCGCAGTACAGGCCCTTCGGCCCACGATGTTGCACCGAAACAAAAGCCATCTAACCTACACTATACCATTATCATCCATATGTTTATCCAATAAACTTTTAAATGCCCTTAATGTTGGCGAGTTCACTACTGTAGCAGGTAGGGCATTCCACGGCCTCACTACTCTTTGCGTAAAGAACCTACCCCTGACCTCTGTCCTATATCTATTACCCCTCAGTTTAAGGCTATGTCCCCTCGTGCTAGCCATTTCCATCCGCGGGAGAAGGCTCTCACTGTCCACCCTATCTAACCCTCTGATCATTTTGTATGCCTCTATTAAGTCTCCTCTTAACCTTCTTCTCTCTAACGAAAACAACCTCAAGTCCATCAGCCTTTCCTCATAAGATTTTCCCTCCATACCAGGCAACATCCTGGTAAATCTCCTCTGCACCCGTTCCAAAGCCTCCACGTCCTTCCTATAATGCGGTGACCAGAACTGTACGCAATACTCCAAATGCGGCCGTACCAGAGTTCTGTACAGCTGCAACATGACCTCCTGACTCCGGAACTCAATCCCTCTACCAATAAAGGCCAACACTCCATAGGCCTTCTTCACCACCCTATCAACCTGGGTGGCAACTTTCAGGGATCTATGTACATGGACACCTAGATCCCTCTGCTCATCCACACTTCCAAGAACTTTTCCATTAGCCACATATTCCACATTCCTGTTTTTCCTTCCAAAGTGAATCACCTCACACTTCTCTACATTAAACTCCATTTGCCACCTCTCAGCCCAGCTCTGCAGCTTATCTATATCCCTCTGTAACCTGCTACTTCCTTCCTCACTATCGACAACACCACCGACTTTAGTATCGTCTGCAAATTTACTCACCCACCCTTCTGCGCCTTCCTCTAGGTCATTGATAAAAATGACAAACAGCAACGGCCCCAGAACAGATCCTTGTGGTACTCCACTTGTGACAGAACTCCATTCTGAACATTTCCCATCAACCACCACCCTCTGTCTTCTTTCAGCTAGCCAATTTCTGATCCACATCTCTAAATCACCCTCAATCCCCAGCCTCCGTATTTTCTGCAATAGCCTACCGTGGGGAACCTTATCAAACGCTTTGCTGAAATCCATATACACCACATCTTGTGAGCATTGGAATTTAGAAGAATGGAAGGTGATCTCATTTAAACATATAGGATACTAAAGGGCCTTGACAAGGTAAATGTTGAGAGGATGTTTCCCATCATGGGAGAGTCTAGGACCAGAGGGCACCGTCTCAGAATAAAGGCCCATTTAAGACTCAGATGGAGAGAAGTTTCCCCTCTCAGGTGTGTTGAGGGTCTTTGGAACTGCTTGTCACAGAGAGCTGTGGGCAGAGTCCTCGTGTACATTTAAATATTATGATCCCAGACCAGACCAGACCCCAACAGTGGCTGGGATACTGGACCGAAACCCCAATATTTTAGTTTATTTGTAACTGTGCAAAAAGAATGATTCACTCCAGGAGTGATTGCAGAAAAAAATTAGGGATATGGCATTTTAAAACAAAACTTTATTATGAATACAGTATTAGACTCTTCAACCTCAAACCCCCCACAAACAGCTGACAATTACCCCTTAAACACTACTACTCAATTTCTAATTAAACAAGAAACATACAGCTCTCAATCCAGCTTAAAATCAGCATGGCATAGAGTAATACTTGCTTTACAGACATATGCTTGACGCCTGTTAGAACCCCTTCAGACTCTGGCTGAATATCTTCACATAGCTGTTTCAACTGTGTTGTTTTAGCCTCTTCCCTGTCTTCAGGCTCTGCTTTAACTATTATTCTTTTTAGAACTATCCTACTGGGAGAGAAAACTTCCTTTACTTGTGGTCAAAACAAGGGTTCCCAGATCAGACTTCAACTCTTCTCCAAACTTTTCAAAATGTCTTTCTGAATTGCTGAATCTCTTAGCTCCACCCAGCAATGATATCATCTCCCCAAGCTGAAAAAAACCCTTTCCGTAATTGAAAGCACCGTGACTCGCCATAGACTGTCCCCAGTCAAACCAGAGCATTATTAGCCCAGACTGAAAAACACATTTCTCTGGTCAATTTCACCTTCTAGCTCCTAAAAGCTCCCTGACCCTGCAAACCAGGATTATTTTTTTAAAAAACACATAGCCACTGCAGTCAATCACACTATAACCCCAGTTTAAAAAAAATTTTTTAAGCGTGCCCTATTAATTTTTTCCAATTAAGGGGCAATTTAGCGTGGCTAATCCACCTACCCTGCACATCTTTGGGTTGTGGGGACAAAACCCACGCAAGCACAGGGACAATGTGCAAATTCCACATGGACAGTGACCCAGAGCCGGAATCGAACCTGGGACCTCGACGCCGTGAGGCAGCAGTGCTACCCACTGTGCCACCGTGCTGCCAACCCCAGATTTTTAACATTTAAATTGCCCAATGCTTAGAATCCAATATTCTTAAAATCCTCCGTCACATGCAGAGATAGACAGATTCTTGATTAGTGAGGGAATTATGGGATACGGGGAAAGGGCAGAAAAGTGGACGCGAGGAATATCAGATCAATCTAATCTTATTGAATGGTGGAGCAGGCTCGAAGGACTGAACGACCTAATCCTGTTCCGATTTCTTACAGTCTTTCGGAAAGGTATGTCCATCATCCCTGGTCTGGGCTACATGTGACTCCAGACGCACAGAAATGTGGTTGACTCTTAAATGCCCTAGAAAGCCACTCAGTTCAAGGGCAGTTCGGGATGGACAACAAAGATTGGCCTTGCCAGCGATGCCCAAATCTCCTGAAAGAATAATGGGAAAAAACTGTAACACAATCATTTCCCAGAGACTGCAGGCGTAACATATGAACCGCTGTAGATGCCACTTCCACCAGGGCGTCAACATGACAGTCCAATACACACAAACCATGCAGGTATACTCAGCTCTGGAGACAGAACTGGTAGCACTTCTGATGGGGGTCACCTTGGCAACCCGCATCAAACAGATAGCCATCACTACTTGAAGACAATTCATTTTCTGAAAAGGATTTTGAATTATGATGAGAAATGCCAATTTCCAAGGGTCATGTTTCAAACTGCATTAATATCACTTGCTGCTCCTTAGTCTATCTGCTGAATTGGACCAGATCTCTCCAACTGCTGGTCACCGTGCTTACATGCACAGCCTGACCACACAAATCAGTATCAGCAGTAGTTTTAGATTCCAAATTGCCACCTCCAAGTTTTTCATCAACAGACTGATCAGCAAGCAGTGAGAACAGACTCCCAGGTTATTACGCACCTGCTTTATTCCATTGGTCAAGCTACCTGCCAAATCAGTCATTGCACAATTTCAGTCTTACACCCTTCATATGCATCACAAACTCAGCCAAATCACAATTATTGATCTTTAAGAAACGTGCTGCGCAATGGAGCATTTTTCAAATGTGAAGGCGGCAAATGAAAGGAGTTTCACCATCAATTGGTGTGTCTCCTAATGTGACTCTGACTGAAGTGCTGATAGCATGGTGATCACAGGGTGAGAGTGAGCCTCTGGACCCAGCTTTCTTTACAGAAAACAAAACACCCATCACTGCACTAAAGGAGGAAAAGGCACTGCACCATATCTGCCCACATAATAATCTTTATTAGTGTCACAAGTAGGCTTACATTAACACTGAATAAAGTTACTGTGAAAATCCCCTGGTCGCCACACTCCGGCGCCTGTTCGGGTACACTGAGGGAGAATTTACAACGCCCAATTCATCTAACTTTTGGGGCTTGTGGAGGGAATCCGGAGCGCCCAGAGGAACCCACGCAGACATGGGGAGAACGGCAGACTACGCACAGTGTCCATATGGTGGGGAGAGACAGAACAACAACAGAATGAACCAACACAGTGATACATACCATCACAAATGTCGTACAGTACATGCAGAATCACCAGAACTAAAAGCTATCACTTGTTAGAGGCTGCTTCACAAAATACATCTGCCTGAAACTTTCAGCGCAATATATCACCCCTTTAAAAATGGTAAGATTTGTGAATGACTAATGGGTGATAACTGATACCCAATTAATTACAATTGCACTAAGTGAGAGGGTTCAGCTACTAATCCACTAGAACAAAGCCTGAGTACTTCATATGGTTCAGATGATCCAGATTAATTTACAGCCTTCATCAGCTGAAAGCCGCTATCATGTATATAACCCTAATGGTTCCGAAGTTAATGTGCTGTGGTAATGTCACGTGACAAGACCTGAAGGCTCAATAGATAAAAGGCTCACAGTATTACAAAGCCCTTTTTGTGAATAAGCAGAGAAATTACTGAGTACGTGTACCACCCCAAACCACTTGAGGTTTCATTTGTACTGAAGTATCCCGCTCGACAAAATGGTTTCTAAAATTAAAACCTTAAGTAGATGCTCATTTTGCGCAGCTTCATCACTGAAATCATAATTAACTTCATATAAAATTTCTTCAACAACTTTAGATTCTTGGGGCTTTCATTTTACATGAGAAGGAATACTGAGAGAACATATACAGAGCCCCTGTAGACTTCTCAGTGATTCAAACAATCTTTTAAAAAAACATCACTCAAGAATTTGCAGCCAGCCACAGTCTGAAGTTGCAGTAAACTAGAGGACAAGATGACTCCAGCACTGTCAAAATCATTTATGTCCAATCATCTTGAAACCCTCTCCAAGCCCCAGTTTGTGGCAAGTCATTGGGAGGCAGTGGCGTAGTGGTATTGTCACTGGACTCGTGATCCAGACACCCAGGGTAATGTGCTGGGGACCCGGGTTCGAATCCCACCAACACTATTGGTGGAAATTGAATTCAATAAATTTTGATTAAAAGTCTAATGATGACCATGAAACCATTGTCGATTGTCATAAAAACCCATCTGGTTCACTAATAAATATCCTTCAGAGAAGGAAATCTGCCATCCTTACCTGGTCTGGCCTACATGTGACTCCAGACCCACAGCAATGTGGTTGACGCTTAAACGCCCTCAGTGATGGACAATAAATGCTGGCACAGCTAGCAACGCCCATATCCCATCAATGAATAAATTAAAATAAATAAAGTTCCCATGTGCTAACTGCCCTTATCCTTCTTGGCAGTAGGGGTCACAAGTGTGAAAGGTTCTGTTGAAAGAGCCTTGGTGAGTTGCTGCGGTGTATCTTGTAGATGATACACACTTGTGCATCAATAATGTCATTAAGAAGTCTTACAACACCAGGTTAAAGTCCAACAGGTTTGTTTCAAATCACTAGCTTTCGGAGCACAGCTCCATTCACCTGAGGAAGGAGCAGCGCTCCGAAAGCTAGTGACATCAAAACAAACCTGTTGGACTTTAACCTGGTGCTGTAAGACTTCTTACTGTGCTCACCCCAGTCCAACGCTGGCATCTCCACATCATCAACAATGTCAGGGTTGAATGTTGAACGTGGTGGATGGGGAGCCAATCAAGTGGGCTGCTTTGTCCTGGATGGTGTTGAGCTCCCCGAGTGTTGTTGGACTGCCTGCAAGTGGGGAGTATTCCATCACACCTCCAACCTGTGCCTCCTAGATCAGTGTTTTCCAAATGTTTGGTCACGGGACTCACTTTTGCCAACCGGCTGATCTTCGCTTCGTTCCCTTACCTTGAATGAGAAAGTGTGGCCTGCTTGGTCCTCTCGACTCACTTCAATCAGATTCAACAAAGGAGAGGCCAATGCACATATCAGGTGCAGACTTCAGCCAGTTACTTTGTGCCGTCTATGAAAATGGAAAATACAACTCGCACATGCATGGGGCTGGTTTAGCTCACTGGGCTAAATCGCAGGCTTTTAAAGCAGACCAAGGCAGGCCAGCAGCACGGTTCAATTTCCGTACCAGCCTCCCCGAACAGGCGCCGGAATGTGGCAACTAGGGCTTTTCACAGTAAATTCATTCAAGCCTACTCGTGACAATAAGAACATAAGAACTAGGAGCAGGAGTAGGCCATCTGGCCCCTCGAGCCTGCTCCACCATTCAATGAGATCATGGCTGATCTTTTGTGGACTCAGCTCCACTTTCCGACCCGAACACCATAACCCTTAATCCCTTTATTCTTCAAAAAACTATCTATCTTTATCTTAAAAACATTTAATGAAGGAGCCTATACTGCTTCATTGGGCAAGGAATTCTATAGATTCATAACTCTTTGGGTGAAGAAGTTCTAAACTCAGTCCTAAATCTACTTCCCCTTTTTTTGAGGCTATGCCCCCTAGTTCTGCTTTCACCCGCCAGTGGAAACAACCTGCCCGTATCTATCCTATCTATTCCCTTCATAATCTTATATGTTTCTATAAGATCCCCCCTCATCCTTCTAAATTCCAACGAGTACAGTCCCAGTCTACTCAACCGCTCCTCGTAATCCAACCCCTTCAGCTCTGGGATTAACCTAGTGAATCTCCTCTGTACACCTTCCAGTGCCAGTATGTCCTTTCTCAAGTAAGGAGACCAAAACTGAACACAATCCTCCAGGTGTGGCCTCACTAACACCTTACACAATTGCAGCATAACCTCCCTAGTCTTAAACTCCATCCGTCTAGCAATGAAGGACAAAATTCCATTTGCCTTCTTAATCACCTGTTGCACCTATAAACCAACTTTTTGCGACTCATGCACTAGCACACCCAGGTCTCTCTGCACAGCAGCATGTTTTCATATTTTATCATTTAAATAAGAATCCCTTTTGCTGTTATTCCTACCAAAATGGATAATCTCACACTTGTCAACATTGTATTCCATCTGCCAGACCCTAGCCCATTCACTTAGCCTATCCAAATCCCTCTGCAGACTTCCAGTATCCTCTGCACTTTTTGCTTTACCACTTATCTTAGTGTCGTCTGCAAACTTGGACACATTGCCCTTGGTCCCCAACTCCAAATCATCTATGTAAATTGTGAACAGTTGTGGGCCCAACACTGATCCCTGAGGGAAACCACTAGCTACTGATTGCCACCCAGAGAAACACCCATTAATCCCCACTCTTTGCTTTCTATTAATTAACCAATCCTCTATCCATGCTACTACTTTCCCCTTAATGCCATGCATCTTTATCTTATGCAGTAACCTTTTGTGTGGCACCTTGTCAAAGGCTTTCTGGAAATCCAGATATACCACATCCATTGGCTCCCCGTTATCTACCGCACTGTTAATGTCCTCAAAAAATTCCACTAAATTAGTTAGGCCCTTTTTGAACCCATGCTGCGTCTGCCCAATGGGACAATTTCCATCCCGATGCCTCGCTATTTCTTCCTTGATGATAGATGCCAGCATCTTCCCTACTACCGAAGTTAAGCTCACTAGCCTATAATTACCCGCTTTCAGCCTACCTCCTTTTTTAAACAGTGGTGTCACGTTTGCTAATTTCCAATCCGCCGGGACCACCCCAGAGTCTAGTGAATTTTGGTAAATTATTACTAGTGCATTTGCAATTTCCCTAGCCATCTCTTTTAGCAGTCTGGGATGCATTCCATCAGGTCCAGGAGACTTGTCTACCTTTAGCCCCATTAGCTTGCCCATCACTACCTACTTGGTGATAACAATCCTCTCAAGGTCCTCACCTGTCATAGCCACATTTCCATCAGTCACTGGCATGTTATTTGTGTCTTCCACTGTGAAGACCGACCCAAAAAACCTGTTCAGTTCCTCAGCCATTTCCTCCTCTCCCATTATTAAATCTCCCTTCTCATCCTCGAAAGGATCAATATTTACCTTAGCCACTCTTTTTTGTTTTATATATTTGTAGAAACTTTTACTATCTGTTTTTATATTCTGAGCAAGTTTACTCTCATAATCTATCTTACTCTTCTTTATAGCTTTTTTAATAGCTTTCTGTTGCCCCCTAAAGATTTCCCAGTCCTCTAGTCTCCCACTGATCTTTGCTACTTTGTATGTTTTTTCCTTCAATTTAATACTCCCTTATTTCCTTAGATATCCACGGTCAATTTTCCCTCTTTTTACCATCCTTCCTTTTCGTTGGTATAAACCTTTGCTGAGCACTGTGAAAAATCACTTGGAAGGTTCTCCACTGGTCCTCAACTGTTTCACCATAAAGTCTTTGCTCCCAGCCTACCTTAGCTAGTTCTTCTCTCATCCCATTGTAAACTCCTTTGTTTAAGCACAAAACATTAGTGCTTGATTTTACCTTCTCACCCTCCATCTGTATTTTGGATTGGATTGGATTTGTTTATTGTCACGTGTACCGAGGTACAGTGAAAAGTATTTTTCTGCGAGCAGCTCAACAGATCATTAAGTACATTATTTTAAGTTCCACCATACTGTGATCGCTCCTTCCGAGAGGATCCCTAACTATGAGATCCTGAATCAATCCTGTTTCATTACACAGGACCAGATCTAGGACCGCTTGTTCCCTCGTAGGTTCCATTACATACTGTTCTCGGAAACTATCGCGGATACATTCTATAAACTCCTCCTCAAGGCTGCCTTGACCGACCTGGTTAAACCAATCGACATGTAGATTAAAATCCCCCATGATAACTGCTGTACCATTTCTACATGCATCAGTTATTTCTTTGTTTATTGCCTGCCCCACCATAATGTTACTATTTGGTGGCCTATAGACTACTCTTATCAGTGACTTTTTCGCCTTACTATTCCTGATTTCCACCCAAATGGATTCAACCTTATCCTCCATAGCACCGATGTCATCCCTTACTGTTGCCCGGATGTCATCCTTAAATAACAGAGCTACACACCACCTCCCTTACCATCCACTCTGTCCTTCCGAATAGTTTGATACCCTCGGATGTGTAACTCCCAATCGTGACCATCCTTTAACCATGTTTCAGTAATGGCCACTAAATCATAGTCATTCACGATGATTTGCGCCATCAACTCATTTACGTTATTCCGAATACTACGAGCATTCAGGTAAAGTACACTTATGTTGGCTTTTTTACCTCTGTTCTGAATCTTAACACCTCGATCAGTTAAGTTATATTTCCTCTTAACCTTTCTCCTAATTTTCCTTGTCGTTGAACCCATATCTTCATGTAACAACCTGCCGCGTTGCTTACCATTAATGTTTTCACTTCCCGTTTTATTCCTTTTAGTATTCCTGGTCCTATTCACTGAGCTCCCCTCAGTCACTGTACCTTGTACTGTCGCCCTTTTTGATTTTTGACTATGGCTTCTCTGCCTTACATTTTCCCCCTTACTGCCTTTTGTTTCTGTCCCTGTTTTACTACCTTCCAACTTCCTGCATCGGTTCCCATCCCCCTGCCACATTAGTTTAAACTCTCCCCAACAGCTCTAGCAAACACCCCCCCCCCCCCCCCCCCCCAGGACATCGGTTTCAGTCCTGCCCAGGTGCAGACAGTCAGGATTGTACTGGTCCCACCTCCCCCATAACCGGTTCCAATGTCCCAGGAATATGAATCCCTCCCTCTTGCACCATCTCTCGAGCCACGCATTCATCCTATCTATCCTGACATTCCTACTCTGACTAGCTTGTGGCACTGGTAGCAATCCTGAGATTACTACCTTTGAGGTCCTACTTTTTAGTTTAACTCTTAACTCCCTAAATTCATCTTGTAGGACATCGTCCCGTTTTTTACCTATATCGTTGGTGCCTGTGTGCACCACGACGGCTGGCTGTTCACCTCCCCCCCCCCCCCCCACCAGAATGTCCTGCAACCGCTCCGAGACATCCTTGACCCTTGCACCAGGGAGGCAACATACCATCCTGGAGTCTCGATTGCGTCCGCAGAACCGCCTGTCTATTCCCCTTACAATTGAGTCTCCTATCACTATAGCCCTGCCATTCTTCTTCCTGCCCAGCTGCGCAGCAGAGCCAGCCATGGTGCCATGAACCTGGCTGCTGCTGCCTTCCCCTGGTAAGCCATCTCCCTCAACAGTATCCAAAGCGGTATATCTGTTTTGCAGGGAGATGTCTGCAGAGGACACCTGCACTGCCTTCCTACTCTTGTTCTGTCTTTTGGTCACCCATTTTCTATCTCCCTCAGTACCTTTCACCTGCGGTGTGACCAACTCGCTAAACGTGCTATCCCCGACGTCCTCAGCATCGCGGATGCTCCAAAGTGAGTCCATCCGCAACTCCAGAGCCGTCAAGCGGTCTAACAGGAGCTGCAACTGGACACACTTCTTGGACGTGAAGGAGCCAGGGACAGTGGACGTGTCCCTGAGCTCCCACATCGCACACGAGGAGCATGGCACGGGTCTGAGATCTCCTGCCATGTCTTAAACCTTCAGTTAACTTCAACAATTACAATTTACCAAAAAAAATTAAATAAATAAATAAACAACGAAGAAAAAAATATATCAATATACCAATGAAAAGAAAACAGAAACACTACTTACCAGTCACTGACCTCGAGCCTTCCTCTTGATCTTCACAGCGGTTGGGTTTTTTTGGTTAGAGGAGGGGGTAGGGAGGGAAACACAAGAAGTGTTTCGGGTTTAAGTGTCACTTGACAACAGCCCCTCCACAAACTACCTTCAAATTAGGGTGACCACGACAGAGGTATGCAAATTTCCCTTGCAACACCAATCAGCAGCTCCGCTCTACTGCCCTCTGCTGGATGCTTGTCTTCACTCGAACAGCTAGGGTCTCTAGCTCAGGTACACCTTCAATTTAGGGTGACCACGACGGAGGTATGCAAATTTCCCTTGCAACACCAATCAGCAGCTCCGCTCTACTGCCCTCTGCTGGATGATAAACGATTTTCATTTCATGAAGGACAATAGGAACAAAATGCATGTTTTACTCAGTGCTGGATACTCCTGGAAGATGCTACATCAGAATGATGAACGTCTCATGGGCTTTTGACTTGTTTTTAATATGGCATTACAGGTCAGCTACAGCAGCGTAGTCTTTTAATTTGGTCAGCTCCAAGTTAATAACTGACTCTGGATCTCTACCTCAAATGAATTTTTCACCCACTTCTTTTACGAATTCTGAATCTTCTCTCATTTGCACACAATACACATGGGCTTTGCATTGATTTGCATTGGCAGTTGACAAAACCTTATCTCAAGGAATCATCTTTATACTGCTTTGTTCCCAAGTTTCTTCTTTGTAGGCTGTTCACCAGACCCTCTGGAGTTCTGTACAGAGCTAACACTAACACTGCTCTGGACTCTGCTCAGCAGCTCTCGAGCAGAATCTGTTGTACGATCCTGCCCAGTAGGTACACTCCCTGTGTGTGTCTCAGGCCATCTCTTACTTGCAAGAGAACAATCCATCTCCATTATCCTCTTGCCTTGCTTGTTAACAGCTAGAAAATGGAAACAGCTCTCCTCCGTGATTTGGCAGCAAAAGAACGTGCAGGGCACTTGATGTCAAGTGTACAGGCAGTATGCTGACCTGCTCACTGCTGCCGCTACTGGCCAGAAGACCACACAGAGCTTCATTTATTATCGTTTAAAAGGCAGCAGCGCCCACCATTCTCAATTTAAAAGCCAGGAGCATCTGTTCGACGCTTCTCCCATGATCACCGCGGGAATGGCGTGACTGATCGCTCCTCAACCCTCCCAACACTCACCCACAGGTCACGACCCTCAATTTGAAAAACCCTATTCTAGATGGTAGGCAGGCTTTGGGGAGTCAGGAGGTGAGTTACTTGCATCAGAAGTCCCAGCCTCTGGAAAATAGGAAAAGGCCATTTAGCCCTTTGAGCCTACTCCACAATTCATTATGATCATCCAACTCAATAGCCTAATCCTGGTTTGCCACCATATCCTTTGATTCCCTTCGCCTCAAGTCCTATATCTAACTGCTTCTTGAAAACATACAATGTTTTAATCTCAACTACTTCTTGTGGTAACGAATTCCACAGGCTCACCACTCTCTGGATAAAGACATTTCTTCTCGTCACTGTCCTAAATGGTCTACTCCGTATTCTCAAGCTGTGACCCGTTGTTCTGGACACTCCATCATCGGGAACAAACTTCTTACATCCACCCTTGATGGGCAGCATGGTGGCAGGGTGGTTAGAACTGCGACCTCACGGCACCGAGGACCTGTGTTCGATCCCGGCCCCGGGTCATTCCCGGCCCCGAGTTTGCACATTCTTCCCGCGTCTGCGTGGGTCTCACCCCCACAACCTAAAGATGTGCAGGTTAGGTGGATTGACAATGCTAAATTGCCCCTTAATAAAAAGGAAAATAAAACAAACATTGATTTGAAAAATAATAATTTTGTATGTTTCTACGAGATCCCCCCTCATTCTTCTGAACTCCAGTCAATATAATTACATCCACCCTGCCATCCCAGGAATCAGTCTGGGGGTTTGGTTCAGTCTCTGGTCAACATTAACCCCCAGGATGTGAACAGTGGGGGATTCAGTGATGGCAACGCCATTGAGTATCAAGTGGAGAAGGTTAGGTGATCTTTTGTTGGAGGTGATCATTGCCTGGAACTTGAGTGGCATGAATATTATTGAAGTATTCTGAATTTGTGTCCGAATTCTGGCACCACACATTTGGGAGGGTGCAAAGGCACCAGATGTTGCAGAAACGATTCACAAGAATATTTTCAGAATTGTTCTCCTTAGAAGTGCTACGGTTGAGAGGCGATTTGATAGAGGTGTTCAAAACCATGAGAGTAGTTAGGGAGAAAGTGTTCTCGTTGGCAGTAGGGTCAAGACCCAGAGGACATCAACTTTAGTGAATGGTAAAAGAACCAAAGGTGAAAGAAGGGCAAACCTTCTTATTTAGCAAGCGGTTAGCACCTGGAACGCACTGCCGGAGTGTGTGGTGGAGGTAGATTCAATCGTGGCTTTCAAAACTGGATTGGATATTTATAAGAGAAAGATTCTGCAGGAAATCAACAGGGGAGTGGGCCCATGAGCTGCTCTTGCAGAGGGCCAGCATGGACACGATGAGTCAAATGGCCTCCATCTATGCTGTAACAAAACTGGATGTGGAGATGCCGGCATTGGACTGGGGTGGGCACAGTTAAGAAGTCTTACAACACCAGGTTAAAGTCCAACAGGTTTATTTGGAATCATGAGCTTTCGGAGCGCGAGTTCCTTCATCAGGTGAGTCATGTGTTTCTAGAAGATAAACCCTCATTCTTCTAAATTCCAACGAGTATAGTCCCAGTCTACTCAGTCTCTCCTCATAAGATAATCCTCTCAACTCTGGAATCAACCGAGTGAATCTCCTCTGCACACCCTCCAGTGTCAGTACATCCTTTCTCAAGTAAGGAGACTAAAACCGAACACTACTCCAGGTGTGGCCTCACCAGCACCCCATACAGCTGCAACATAATCTCCCTGCTTTCCGTAGAATCATAGAATTTACAGTGCAGAAGGAGGCCATTCAGCCCATCAGGTCTGCACTGGCTCTTGGAAAGAGCACCCTACCCACACCTCCATCCTATCCCCATAACCCAGTAACCCCACCCAACACTAAGGGCAATTTTGGACACTCAGGGGCAATTTTGGACACTCAGGGGCAACTTATCATGGCCAATCCACCTGACCTGCACATCTTTGGACTGTGGGAGGAAACCGGAGCACCCGGAGGAAACCCACGCACACACGGGGAAAACGTGCAGACTCCGCACAGACAGTGAACCCAAGCCGGGAATCGAACCTCTGACCCTGGAGCTGTGAAGCAATTGTGCTACCCACTATGCTACCATGCTGCCCCTTTTAAATTCCATCGCTCTAATTCCAATTCCTTCTTAATTGCTGCATCTGCAAACCAGCTTTTTGCGATTCATGCACAAGGACATCCAGGTTCCTCTGCACAGCAGCATGCTGCAATTTTTTACTATTTAAATAATAGTCCATTTTGCTGTTATTCCTACCAAAATGGGTGGCATCACATTTATCAACATTGAGCTCCATCTGCCAGACTCTTGCCCACAACTATCTATATCCCGCTGAAGGCATTAGGTCATCTTGGTGTCATCTGCAAAGTTTGACACATTGGTCCCCAACTCCAGATCATCTATGTAAATTGTGAACAATTGTGGACCCAGCACTAATCCCTGAGGCACACCACTAGCCACTGATCGCCAACCAGAAAAGCACCCATTTATCCCCACTCTTTGCTTTCTGTCAGTTAACCAATCCTCTATCCATGCTAATACATTAACGTAACACCATGCACCTTTATCTTATGCAGCAGCCTTTTGTGCGGCCCTTGTCGAATGCCTTCTGGAAATCCAGATGCATCCACCACATCCACTGGTTCCCCACTGTCCATTGCACTCAATGTCCTCAAAGAATTCCACTAAATTAGTCAAAATTAACCTGCCTTTAATGACCACGTGCTGCGTCTGCCCAATGGGACAATGTCTATCCAGATGTCCCGCTATATCTTCCTTAATGATAGATTCAAGCATTTTCCCCACTACAGAGGTTAAGCTAACCGGCCTACATTTATTGCCTTTTGACTACCTCACATTTGCTGTTTTCCAATCTGCCGGAACTGCCCCAGAGCCCAGCGAATTTTGCTAAATTACCACGAGCGCATTTGCCAATTCCCCCGCCACCTCTTTTAGTACCCTGGGATGCATTTCACCATGGCCAGAAGATTTGTCTACCTTTAGCCCCATTAGCCTGCCCAACACTACCTTCTTCGTGACAATGATCATTTCTAGGTCCTCACCTGCCATAGCCTCCCTGCCAACAGTTTTTGGCAGTCCACCTTTGTGAAGACCGACACAAAATACCTGTTCAATGCCTCAGCCATTTCCTCATTTCCCATTATTAAATCCCCTTCTCATCCTCTAAAGGACCAGTGTTTACCCTAGCTATTCTTTTTCGTTTTATATATCTGCAAAGTCTAATGTTCTAAGTGGTGCCCCAATTACACAGAGGAGAACACCCCTGACCTGCAGGAGGAAGCCACTCGCTTTGTTCATCACTGCCAGCATCACAACTAGCAGCAACGTGTCTGCATTTAGAAACTACTGAAACAGCCTCAGTTAGTAGTGCACTTACCATGAGTCCAGCTGTCATGGGCTTGAGCCCAAACTCCAGGGCACGAGGTCAGAATGAAAGCAGATATTGTGGTGCAGTATAAAAGTATAGAATTTACAGTGCAAAAGGAGGCCATTCGATCCATCGAGTCTGCACCGACCCTTGGAAAGAGCACCCTACACTTAAGCCCACGCCTCCACCATATCCCCGTAACCCAGTAACCCCACCTAACCTTTTGGACACTAAGGGGCAATTTAGTATAGCCAATCCACCTAACCTGCACTAGGGGCAGGGGCATACTGCATAGAGGTCCACGAGTCAGTAAACGGAGGTTCTGCTAACCCATTTGGGCTGATGTTAAAGGTCACATATCATTTGAAGAGCATGGAGTTCCTCTCATGCTCTGGTCCCACCCACACCAAATTCAGAGCACTGGACCATTTGGTACATTTGGCCTGTGAGCGACACCTTGCTGCATATATGTTAACATATGTTTTCACTGAGAAAACTTTTGGTATCCTGGGGATATAAAAGGCATTATTGTATATGAAGGTTCTTTTCTGCTACTATAATCAAAGTATGAGCAAGCAGAATTATATCTTCACATCAGCACAACCATTCATTTCTGCAATTCTTCCAACAAAATTAGCAATGCCACAGGATTAAAAGCAGTAAACCTTTTCACATTGTTTCACCTTTAAAGTAATAAAGGAAAATCCTCACTTTCATCCTGAAATTTCATCCATTTAGTTTCAGCTAGATTCTTCAATCTTTGTACTTGAAACACAAAATGCATTTCATAAGATCATCAATTATCCATCCTGTGAAGATTGAGTATTGCACAGTACTGTCCTGTGCTTTCAGCTTTAAGGAACTGGAGCATTGGCCCTAATGCGGTCGGTCTAATCCAATAAAGATGACTCATCAAGCAGTGTGAGCGAACTGTTGAACGGTTTCTGGGAAAGACAGCTGATGCAACCATAGAATCCCTACAGTGCAGAAGGCGGCAGTTCGGCCCATCGAGTATGCACCGACCCTCCGAAAATGTACCCTATTTAGGGCCAGTTGCAGAATTGACCGTCAGACACTGCCATTTAAAACAGGACAAGCTTCTGTTTTAGAAATCAATGATTTGAAATAGAATAGCTTAAGGTCTCAGCTCACATGCAAACTGTGGCAGAATTCACTGGGCATTAATCAGATGTGGAAACTAGCCCAGCAGCTACCAAGTAAATCACTCTGGATATGAAAGAGCAAAAGTGAAACAATACAACTGTTAAACTGTACATAGCAGTTAGAAAAATCAGAAGTTTGACACATGTAAGATAAGGATTCGGCCTATTCTTGTTAATTCGAACTTACAATTCAAGTTACTTTGTAGTTTGATTTAGTTTGGATAGGAACAACAGTGAAACATCAACAGACCACAAGAGACATTAAAATACCAGGCACTTCTAAACACTCAAGTCACATCAAAGTACAAGCTATATCGATCCTTCAGGGTTAAACCCGCCAGTCCACTGCAAGTCCAGTGACACAAGACCAAGCAGGCTGCACAAACATGAACTCTGGAGTCTCACTCTCTGTACGTCGCACATATCCAGCCCACGGCCTCTGGAACCCATTGTGTCTGCGCCCGGACTTACTCTGGGCACAGGACCAACCACCGTGAACAGAATCAGAACGTCAAGCTAACGCTAATGTTAAGGTAAAACATCCACACGCTTGTATTATGAGCTTTGCAGCCTCAGGATATCTCTCAAGTGGATTACCTCTGAAGTGCATTCACTATTAAGCCAGAAAATATGGCAATTAACTTGACAGGTCCTTCAAATAGCAATGAGATGAATAACCAGGATTTAGTGATTGTGAAGTTTTCTTCAAATATTACCTGAACAGAGGTTAACAAGCAGACCCAAATGACAATGGAGCACTCATTCATTATTAGGCCCAGTCACACGGGATCAGAGGTGAGCTGCAAAATGGATACAGAACTGGCTAGGTCATAGAAGGCAGAGAGTAACAATGGAAGGGTGCTTTTCTGATTGAGGGCTGTGACTAGTGGTGTTCCGCAGGGATCAGTGCTGGGGCCTTTGCTGTTCGTAGTATATATAAATGATTTGGAGGAAAACGTAACTGGTCTGATTAGTAAGTTTGTGGACGACACAAAAGTTGGTGGAATTGCGGATAGCGATGAGGACTGTCAGAGGATTTAGATCGTTTGGAGACTTGGGCGGAGAGGTGGCAGATGGAGTTTAATCCGGAAAATGTGAGGTAATGCTTTTTGGAAGATCCAATACAGGTAGGGAATATACAGTTAATGGTAGAACCCTCAAGAGTATTGACAGTCAGAGAGATCTAGGTGTACAGGTCCACAGGTCACTGAAAGGGGCAACACAGGTGGAAAAGGTAGTCAAGAAGGCATACGGCATGCTTGCCTTCATTGACCGGGGCATTTTGTACAAGAATTGGCAAGTCATGTTGCAGCTGTATAGAACCTTAGTTAGGCCACACTTGGAGTATAGTGTTCAATTCTGGTCGCCACACTACCAGAAGGATGTGGAGGTTTTAGAGAGGGTGCAGAAGAGATTTACCAGGATGTTGCCTGGTATGGAGGGCATTAGCTATGAGGAGAGGTTGAATAAACTTGGTTTGTTCTCACTGGAACGAAGAAGATTGAGTGGCGACCTGATAGAGGTCTACAAAATTATGAGGGGAATAGACAAGAGCAGATAGTCAGAGACTTTTTCCCAGGGTAGAGGGATCAATTACTAGGGGGCATAGGTTTAAGGTGCGAGGGGCAAGATTTACAGGAGATGTACAAGGTAAGATTTTTACACAGATGGTAGTGGGTGCCTGGAACTCGCTGCCGGAGGTGGAAGCAGGGACAATAGTGACATTTAAGGGGCATCTTGACAAATACATGAATAGAATGGGAATAGAGGGATACGGACCCCAGAAGTGTAGAAGATTTTAGTTTAGATGGGCAGCATGGTCGGCGCAGGCTTGGAGGACCGAAGGGCCTGTTCCTGTGCTGTACTTCTCTTTGTTCTTTGTTTGTTCTTATTGCGAAATTGAATTTTCACCTAAATTGAGAGATTGGGAAAATCCCTGCAAAAATTGAGCCCTTATGTAGGGTTTGAATCTCAATCTTCTGACTCAGAGGCTGGAGTGCTACTCTCAGCCATTCTGACATTGCAGCAAAGACAGAGTTACAGGATGCCAGATTTACAATTGTGTACTAAATGTTCAGAAAAAAAAACCTCAAAAAAATCACCATGCCTCCACATCTTGCTCCCCAACTTACTAAACGTTTGTGTAATTCATTAATTCCAGCTTTAAATCGAGGTTGCAAAGGTACTTCAGTGTCTACGATGCATCTTCGGCATTACATGGGAATACAAAGTCACCAATAAAGGTCTCCATTCTAGGGCAAACATAGCAGGAATGCCAGCACTAATCAGGCAAAATAGCCATCACTGGCTTAGACATGTGCATGTGATGAAAGCTAGCCGCAGCCACACCAATATGGATACGGGGAGGCAGCCCCCTCTCAGAGACCAGCAGGGCACCCAAAGCTCAGACTTTAAAATGCTGTCAGAAGAGGCATGAAAGCCCTCAACATCAATCGTGACGAATTGGGAAACTCGAGCTGATGGTCAAAGCAAAACACCAGCTGCGGGCAGGAATTCGCTACCAGAACAACATGTGGTTTCAGAAGTTCCAAAGCACACAGGCACCAGTCCTCCAAACAGGGCATCACCAGATATCACCCCACAACTCCAGCAAGGAACAACTTCCCGTGTGGCATTGATGTAGACTTTGCCTTGCCAGAATCAGCTTGCTCAGGTAAAGGGGCAGCAGGTGATCTCTCTGACCTGTCAATCTACCAACACAGCACAGTCAAAACAGAAAGAATGTTTATTGTTTAAACTAGCAAACCTCTGAGAAACTGAACATCGGCATACTCTCACACAACGATAAAATAACTAGCCCCTCAATTTCCTCAAACACCCTGCACGTCTGCTCCGGCCAGCCAAATTCCCTGCACATCTGCTCCGGCCACTCCAACAACCTGCACATCGGCTCTGGCCACCCCAATGACCTGCACGTCCGCTCAGGCCACTCCAATGACCTGTACAGCCGCTCCGGCCACCCCAACGCCGTGCACGGCCGCTCTGGCCACCCCAACGCCCTGCACGGCAGCTCCAATCAGCTCAATGAACTGAAATGCCGCTGCAGCTACCCCTACGCCCTGTACGTCTGCTCCGGCCACCCCAAAGCCTTGCACGGCTGCTCTGGCCACCCCAACGCCTTGCACGGCCGCTCTGGCCACCCCAACGCCCTGCACGGCAGCTCCAATCAGCTCATTGAACGGAAATGCCGCTGCAGCCACCCCTACGCCCTGTACTTCTGCTCCGGCCACCCCAAAGCCTTGCACGGCCGCTCTGGCCACCCCAACGCCCTGCACGGCAGCTCCAATCAGCTCATTGAACGGAAATGCCGCTGCAGCCACCCCTACGCCCTGTACTTCTGCTCCGGCCACCCCAAAGCCTTGCACGGCCGCTCTGGCCACCCCAACGCCTTGCACGGCCGCTCTGGCCACCCTATCGTCCTGCATGGCAGCTCCAATCAGCCCAATTACCTGAAATGCCGCTCCAGCCACCCCAATGCCCTGCACGGCGGCTCCGGCCACAGCAATGACCTGCATGGCCGCTTTGATCACAACAATGACCTGCATGGCTGCTCCGATCACACTAATGCCCTGCATGGCCATTCCGATCACACCAATGCCCTGCACGGCTGCTCTGACCACACCAATGCCCTGCATGGCAGCTTGGTAGTTCTGGATCTTCACTGGCTGCCTCGAGAAGGGCAATTAAATATCAATAAATGCGATGTGAGAAACCCCAAAATCCAATGAATGAATAAAAAACTCAACAATCACACTCACCCAGTACTCAGCAGCCACAAACTCCACCAAAAGAAAGCGAATGCTGCTCAAATCCTTGATCAACAGGTTAGACTGGCCTGTGCTACTCTGGACAATTTCGAGGGTGATAAAGGCCATTTTCAGGACTTTTCAGCAGCTCAGAGTTGAAGAGGGGAAAGACTGACCACAGAAAGAGACCAATACTGAAGTTTCAAGGCAACAAAATATGCAAGAAAATTGTGACTTATTAGAGCGGTAAAATTGTGAACAGTAATCAAATAACTCGGAGGATTTTAATGAATTACAGCACCGCTTTGATTGCTGAAGAGAATTTATGACGACAGACTTTTGTTTGGCTGCCTGTTTTTGTTTTGAATCTTTATTTCTATTGGGAGTTCTCAACCCTGAAAATAGAGCTGTTTTAGTGTAGAGTCCTGCTGGAGTGAGCAATCTTTTCCATAAATAAGTGAAGACATTCAAATACCTGAAGAGCAGCAGCCTTTAAACTTTAGCACTACATGTGCTTGTAGTCTACTCTGTCACTCATAAATTCACCCCCTTTAAACCTCTCAATTCAATGTGCAATGGATTAGTGTTGAAGAATGCTATGAAACCATTAGCTCAGCACATGGCTGCAGCAACAATGGTGAACAAGTTGCTGTCTAAAGAGATTGAGTACAAATGGAGATATTACTCTACAACGCGCCATTCTAGTAGGATTATAGAAGAATGCACAAAAATTGCACTCTGTCAGGTCAATGTCAGAAGCTGAAAACTGTACCATGATAGTTAACATGCTTCAATTGCTACCCTCAACCAGCTCTTCAATTTACCAACATAATACACACCAACAGTGCCCTGGGAAATTAGTTAACCTGCCACACTGTCTCAGTTCATGAAGACTTGCCACACTGGAGCTGCCATCCATTTACATGAGAAATGACAGGAAACTTTAGACTAAGCAAACTCAACATACAGTACAGCCAGTTTTTGTTTTTAGTCATTTAAGGTATTTAGAGCATTCTTATTCATCTCAATTACTTGATATCTGCAGGACGATCTGACCAAAACCTGGTACAGTAACAATGGGACACAGAATTTGGAGCTTGCCTGGACTCAGTAAGAGGCAGCTTAACTTTTAACCTGAGACATTATTGCATATCATAATTGACATTACTCATGCTTAAGGAAGATACAATAACACATTTCACTTTACAATCACAGGGAGAAACCAAGGGAAAACTACAGCTGAATTATATTCCAGCGTCGCTGGGCCATCCGGCACTACTCATGACTGAGTCAAGAGGTTGAGTTCATGTCCCAATCCAGAACTTGATCACAAAATGTAGGCTGAAGCTTCCAGTGCAGGGTTGTTGGAATGCTGTATTGTCAGTGGCTCTATTTTTTAGATGAGCCATATACCAAGGCCCCCAACTGCTTGTTTAGCTGGATTCTAAAGAAGCCACATTAATTGTATTTTTGATGCTCATAGATCTCCCAGTGCCTTGGCCCAAATCTTATTTTCTCCTTCTATGACAGCAGATTATTTGAATATTCATCTTATTACTGCCTGTGGCGGACAGTAATGTGCAAATTGGATTGGATTTGTTTATTGTCACGTGTACCGAGATACAGTGAAAAGTATTTTTCTGCAAGCAGCTCAAACAGATCATTAAGTACATGGGAAAAAAGAAAAGAAAAAGAAAATACATGATAGGGCAAAACAAGGTACACAATGTAAATACACAAGAGTGTAGTATTAATCAGGTCAGTCCATAAGAGGGTCATTTAGGAGTCTGGTAACAGCGGGGAACAAGCTGTTTTTGAATCTGTTCGCGTGTGTTCGCAGACTCTTGTATCTCCTGCCCGATGGAAGAAGTTGGAAGAGTAAGCCGGGTGGGAGGAGTCTTTGATTATGATGCCCGCTTTCCCCAGGCAGCGGGAGGTGTAGATGGAATCAATGGATGGGAGGCAGGTTCGTGTGATTGGCTGGGCTGTGTTCATGACTCTGAAGTTTCTTGTGGTCTTGGGCCGAGCAGATGCCATACCAGGCTGTGATGCAGCCAGATAGGATGCTTTCTATGGTGCATCTGGAGCAAATGGTCTTCTACATCCAGTTACACACCAAAGGTAAATGTCTCGACAATATAAAAACAATGCAAGATGTTATCCAGTCGTAAAGTATAGTACAAATGCCTACTCATCTGTCTTTACCATCCCCATTGCATTCAAGTCAGTTGTTGCTCAGTTGATATCACTCTTTCGAGTCAGAAGGTTTCCGGTTCAAGTCCTACTATTAAGACTGGAGCAAAAAAACACAAGTCAGCTGACAACCCTGTGCAGTCATGAGGGAATGCTGCACCATCAGAGGTACAGTCTTTCAGATAAAACATTAAACGTCTGTCCTCTCAGATAGAGATAAGATATCCCATGGCACAATTTCGAGGAGGAGCAGGGGAGTCATCCTCGGTGTCTTGGCCAATAAATACAGATTATCGTGGGCAGCACGGTGGCAGTGGATAGCACTGCTGTCTACGGCGCTGAGGACTCGGGTCCAATCCCAGCCCCGGGTCACTGTCCGTGTGGAGTTTACACATTCTCCCCGTGTCGGTGTGGGTTCACCCCCACAACGCAAAGGTGCAGGGTAGGTGGATTGGCCACACAAAATTGCCCCTTAATTGGAAACAAAATTGGGTACTCCAAATTAAAATAGATAAATACGTACATCCATTCAGATTATCAAATCTTTAGCACATTATTGTTCTTTTGGGAACTTTGTTGTGCACAAATTAGTCATCGCGTTTCCTACATAACAACGGACGGTATTTAAAAAATACAGTTGTGGTCATGAAAGGCACGGTAAGTCACAAAGAACCTTTAAATACTTCAGCATGTTTAAAGGGCAGGAGAAGCCCAATTTTAAAGTCAACAATCTAATCGTTGGCAAACACCCCACAGAAGATTGCAATATTAAGCCAATGCCCTTCCATACCATACATTTACTAGCAAATTAAAAGGCAAAGTAGATAATACTTTTTCTGCAGACTAAGGACGTTTTTTAATATTCTGAGCCACAATGACTTTTACCCAGTCTGCACATCCCAACATATGCACCAGTAAATGTCACTACCTGTATAGACTGCGTAATCCAAACGTCACTTTCTGCATCCAGACTTATGACAAAACTCCCAACGGTGGAGGCGTGGACAAAAAGCTACCATGCACTAGGATTACAACACAAAACTTCCGCAGAAATTCATATACCAAAAACTACCCGAGTTGCTGTACCAGTAGGCACAACATGCAGGTATTCACACGTACTAAGCTAGGTAACCAATGTGAACTATACTATCCTTGGAACAAAAACTGTGCATTAATTTACATTGGAGAACCGCCTAAACTAGCCTTAGGTTGACAGAGATGGGTAGCACTGATCCTCATTGGAAGATCTTTGTGCCAGCACTGCTTGGGGTATTGTCCTACTTCAGTCACAAATTATGACCTTTGAAAACAAAGGCGCAGGATAAACTGACAAATTCCACAGGCCGGGAACACCATGAACCAAATCTATCATACAAAGAGAAGAAAGTCCAGAGTTGAAATGCACACCTGGCATTGTGGTACTCTCTTTAATGCCTGATAATCTGTACAATGATCTTTCTGGACATGGAGTCAGTGCTATTTATTATTGGTCAGGTGAGAAAGGGGAATTTATTCTTAAAGAAATAAGTGCCAAAAGGTAGCTATTTTGTCCTATGTGACTACTGTGCCATTCAACACAATCATGGCTAATCGGCTACCTCAACTTCACTTTCACACACGAATCAGGAAACACTTCTGCACTAATGGGTGGCCAAAGTTTAGAACTCTTTTCCACAAACAGCAATTGATGTCAGATCAAATGTCATTTTTAAATCTCAGATTGAAAGATTGTTATCCAAAGATATTAAATGATAATAAGCAATATCACCAGAAGGCCATAGGCAGCTTTCCCCTTTGAGGAAGAGTGTGGGAGGGAGCTGACTGGTGATCATTTAACACGAGCATCACCACACCTCAGGCGAGGGGTAAGGTTAAGGCAGAGTTTTCATGAATAACCTAAGCCAGTACAGGAATTGGACCTACGCTGTTGGCTTCACTCTACAATCACAAAACAGCTGTCCAACCAACTGAGCAAAATCGCTCACAGATCATCCATGATCTGAGTGATTGGCAGAACAGGCTTCAGGAGTCTACGTCTCTTTCCATGTTCCTACCCCCATATCCCATAATTCCCTCGGTAACAATAATCTATTGATCTCGAGCACCAACAGTGACCCAGTCACAGACAAACTCTCCACTCCAGGAGACGAGCTGGATAAAAGCAAGCACTCGGGTCATTTAAAGTGTGTAATATCTGATTTAGGCTGCACAATCTTTCTTTCACCGTAATCTCCCACCAGCTCTTTGATACAAAACAAAGGCCAAAACCTGAAGGAAACCTTTATTTCAATTCATTGAACGATTCACACCTAGTGATATTTCTGATTTCAAATTACGGGAGATTGCAATGAAAGTTTCAAACTCTGAGCAATGACCATCAAGTCTTTCAATATAGTTCACTGGTTGTGAAGGACCTTTAGGCATTCTAAAAAGGTAATTAAGGCACAGTAGAAACATTAGCCGTTCCTTCTTCCAAATCGAGAAAACACTGACAGTTCACAATGTCAGTAGGATGAGTTGGTTTTGGGTGGGGTGGGGAAGAAAGAAGCCCAGTGAGCTGATTCACTGCCCATTGTGAGAGAGAGGGAGATCTGGAGGCTGCGCATTAGAGTAGACTCCCTGATCACCCTAACACAGCAACTAATCTACAATGTTCCTCACTGCCAACTCGAACTCTTACGCTGTATCTGTCTCCTCACATCCAGCTCTTTTGACAGCTGGTTTATATCTACCTCTTGCAGAGTACCTTGCAACAAACCACATTCTGAAGACAAACTCCTACTACCCAGTCAGGATTGGCTTTCAGAATTCTGTACTGCCTTTTCCAGTTTAACTGCCACTTTCGCCCTCTGACCCTTCTCTCTGCACCAGCTAATGCTACTTTCGCAGGCACACATCTTCATTTGCGTTCAGGGTTGGCTAATTACCTATTGGAAAGAGGGTGAGGTCTCAATCGAGTCTCAGTTCTCAAGTGTTGGATTATATCAGCAAACCTTTCAAATTTGTCCAAAATGCAAGAAGAAAATCAAACCATTTTGCCAAATTTGGGTACTGTTTCCAGAGCATGAGAACAACTGTAACTGGAAGTTCTCCTCCATCCTGACTTGGAAGTAGACACTGTCCCTCCTCTGTTGATGGGTCAAACACCTGGAATTCCTTCCCTAACAACACTGAGTGTACCTACATCACGCAGACTGCAGAGATTCAAAGTGGCACTTGACCCAACCGTGAGCATTTGCCCACTTTCAGTCAAACAATGGAAGCGAGCCCTGGACACTTTGGGAACCAACACCCTTACGATGATCACAGACCATTTTAGCAAGACCCACAGTAATATGGTCTCAATCTCCAACCTGCCCATACAAGCCAAGAACTCCATTAGGAGACAGGAAAAAGTTTTATAACACCAGGTTAAAGTCCAACAGGTTTGTTTTGAATCACTAGCTTTCGGAGCGCAGCTACTTCCTCAGGTCAATGTCACTGTCTATATGCGCGATCTACTTGGAGATCCTTTTCACTTTGAGCCGGCTGTTTGCAGTGTCGAGGATTCACCTGAGGAAGGAGCTGCGCTCCAAAAGCTAATGATTCAAAACAAACCTGTTGGACTTTAACCTGGTGTTATAAGACTTCTTACTGTGCCCACCCCAGTCCAACGGCGGTATCTCCACATCATGGCTACCATCGACACCGCAAACTGCCGGCTGAAAGTGGAGAGGATCTCCAAGAAGATCACGCATATAGACACTGACATTCACCTGAGGAAGGAGCTGCGCTCCGAAAGCTATTGATTCAAGACAAACTAGTTGGACTTTAACCTGGTGTTGTAAGACTTCTTACTGTGCCCATCCCAGTCCAACCCCGGCATCTCCATTAGGAGATACAGTTTAGTTTCCATTTAACAAAGCAGTGGTAAGGCGGAACATGTGTTTTGAGTACTCATTTTAAAAAATGAATTTGCGATGTCATGAATTTGAGAGTTTTGATGACGAAGTGTTGAAAATGTTTATCCTCTGAGTCTTCACAGGACTTGTGATGTGCGTCCTCTCACTTATGAACATACAGTATCGAGTTTGTTTGGTACTTTATACTGGACGAGTGAGTGCTAAACCGCTGCAGTTTATTTCCTACAGCACAATTAGTTTAATCTGGCAACGTCATATTGGCTCACTAAAATTTGGGTAGGAACCACCACTGACAATCTATTCAAACAGCTTGATGACTATTGGTGACAAGTTTTTTGATGTTGGAGAGAGGAGAATTAATGGCTGTTTATAAACTGAATAATATTCATTATTCCAGCTGAGAATGTTTAGAACAAGTGCCTGGAAGTTAATAAATGTGCCTGGGAAACTCATTAGCCAAAGCAAACACATAGAAAGAAATCAACTTCAGAAAACAAGATGTTAGCGCCAAATCAACACAAGTCACAGGTTATTGTGACTTCTGGGACTCCACTCAAATCATGTGTTCGCCAAGGGTTGGAAAGTTTCAGGGATAAAAGTAATATATTGCTATTATGGCCCCAATCGGTGCTAGGACAGCAAATCACAGCTCAGGGCATTTGAGGTTACCTCAGGCAAAGGTGTTGGGGGACTGGAGGCCAAGGAAAACAATCAGAGCTCCACTGAATATGGACAAATCCCAGCATGAGGGAGGGCGTGAGAGCAAACATTAGGCAATATTGTGTATGATTTAGACAACGATGCTAACCACTATTAAAGAGCCAATGACCACTCCCTGGAGTTGTAGGCACAGAATGATCATCCAGTGAAGAATGTGGGCTGCTGCGCAGTGCCCAGAGCTAACATCTCAAATGAGGAAAAATGTTAAAAGTTGTGACAATTTCAGACATATGGCAGGTAAGCACAGTCAGGACTGCCTCATCAGTTGCCTGTTGGGATTCCAAAGATGCTGTACTCAAGACAGAGCAACACTTTCCATACAGGATCTGGACAGCACAGCACAAAAACTAATTCATGCTTACCAGCCACCACAACAATAGAAAAGAACACATCAACAGCTTTTAGCTACCGTGGTATTTTGGCATCCTAACCAGACCATACTAAGGCAATCTATCTGAAACCCATGGACTGGTAGTCTAGGACTTAACAATGCTTTGGCTGTACTCAACACAACTTTGGCTTTGCTTCTTTGCAATTGCAAACTTGAGGCAGTTACCGGCATGGATATCCTCACCCGAGTACTAACAGGTGATCTGGGCCATTCCCTTTCACTCCCATGCCAGTATAGCAATGTTACACGAAAGTACAGTAGACATCATCCTTGAATTGAGTGACAGCCAACTACAGTCTAAAGCCTGTGTCAACTCTTCGCACAACACAGTTCACACTAGTTACCCCTTTGGTTTTGCTGCAGTTTGCTTTCCTCATAACTTTCTAACTTGACACTTTATGGCATCAGCAGATTGGCGGATGCAGAACCATACCTTGATGTACATCTGCAAATGAAAACTACAAAGCATTGCAGGGTCTCATGAAGTATTCCAGTCAAAACCGTGCTCTTTTCTTCCTTCTTGAGATACCTTGGGATGTTCTTCTATGCTAAAGGAGTTATAGAAATGCAAGTTGCTGTTGCTTCTCAGCTGCCTACTTCCATTATTCTTTTTGCAACAAACATTTTGTATGTTCATTAAGAACACTAGCGCTATTTGAGGTTATCAAAGTGACTTCTTGAACCAATGCCAGCAGTTAGTTATACTCTTGCCTCAGTCACAAGGTTGTGGATTCAAATCCCATAATAGGCCTTGATCACACAATCTTGCACAAGGGAGAATTCTGCACTGCTGGAGTCCTGTTTTTTGAATCATTTGTCAAACCAAGGTATTGTCTGCCTGTTCCAAAGGTTCATCAACATTCCTGCTGCAATTATTCTCAGAAAAGTGGGAAACACTTCGACCTCACTCAATATTCAACTCAGCAAGACCAGTAACAACAAATTATTCATCTCATTTGTTGTGCCTGTTACCTCTAGACTTGATTAATCCAATACACTCCTAATCAGCCTCCCACACATTAAACTTGGGGACATCCAAAACTCTACTGTCCGTGTCCTTAGTCACACCAGGTCCATCACCCCTGTGCTCACCGACCTACAGTGGCTTCCAGTTCTGCAACATTTCCACTCTTGTTTCCTCTTGCCCTACAACCATGTCCCATTGGTAGAACTCTTGTTTTTGGGTCAGAAGGGTGCAACCAAAGTTCCACTTGAGCACAAAAATCCAGACTGCGCCCCAGTGCAGTACTGAAGGAGTGCTGCATGTGGGAGATGCCGGCTTTAGGATGAACCGATGATCTCGGTGCCATTTGCCCGATGGACATAAATCACCCCATGGCACTACTTTGAAGAAGAGCATGGGAATTAAGTTCTGGTGCCCTGGCCAATATTTATTCCTAGATCAGCAGGAAGACTATCAGGTCATTTGGCACTGCTTTTGTAGGAGCTTGCTGTGCACAATTTTCTAGCTGCATTTCTCACAACAGTGAATACACTTCAAAAAGTGCTTAATAGGTTGTAAAGAGCTTTGGGATATCCCATGGTGATGAAAGATACAAATGCATGTCTTTCTGTTTCTTGAACCTTCAAAGTTAACTGCACTCCTCCAATTCTGGCCTCACGAGCATCTCCAGTTTTACTCACTCCACTACTGGCAGCTGTAACTTGCAGAATTCCTCCATAAACCTCTCCACCTTTAAGATAGATGGTCCTTAAAACTTACCTCTTCTGCTCTAAGCGGCTTGTTGTCAAAATGTTGTTGATAACACTCCTGTGTAGCACATTGAACTGTTTTACTATGTTAAAGGCCTGACAAAAATATATGCTGTTGTTGCTCTCACAACTTGGCTACCAAGATTGCCTATATGACAGTGGTTGTGCTTGTAAAGTGACTAATTTGTTGCAAGTGCTTCGGACAGCCAGAGAACATGGTACGGTACTATGTGCATACAAGTAGATTGCTTCCCTACTGGAAACTAGAGCATGTGTCACAGTACCAGTTTCAGACCAGCAGTCTGTGCAGGAAGAGGCTCTGTTCCAATGCCTCTGGTTAATAAGGGGATCAGGTGTTGTGGGGAGACGGCAGGAGAATGGGATGAGAAACGTATGAGCCATGATTGAATGGCAGAGTGACTCGATGGGCCGAAAAAGCCTGATTCTGCTCCCGTGTCTTATGGTCTTGTGTCATCATTCACTGAAGTCTGGTAACTATCACTATCAGAGCAGTTTTCCTCATGCAATCAGCTTTCAAAGATTAGGGACGAGCTTAAAAAGCGTTTCAGACAACTTAAATACAAATTGAACATCAATTCATACAGAAAGTACTATCACAGGATCTCCATCAACATTAATCAAAAAGAACAGGTTGTTTGGGTGGAAGCACAGCTTCAGATGGTGCTGTCAGTGCCTCCAGTCCAATAATCTCTCTCTTTCAGATTCCAACCAACCTGCTGTGTATTTCCAGAATTTTCTGTTGCGACTTTGGAATACTCATATTCGGTGTCTCCTTTCTCTGAATTTAAAATGAGATGTCGCAGTTGTGCATTAAATGACCTCATAAAGCCACTTTTAGGCACCACCCAGAATTGCCTTACACTCAATCACGGTGCATTGTTTAATGAATGTGTCCTGATGTCAGTATAACTGTCCTCCTTACTGCATTCCTGCACACAGAACTGATCCAAGTCTTGGGGAGGATCATCCAGGCCCAGGACTGAGCTTCAGTTCACATTTCATTCATTCAGTATGGGGAACAGTCGCTGATCGCAAATTTATAGTTCAATTAAGAAAAAGTGCATTATTGCAATTGAGTTGAACAAAGCACGTCACCCTGGGTCACACAAGCCCTGTGGGCCTGTTTGTGGCTAGTGACCTTTGCATTCTCCCCAGATCCAACACCAAATGAATCGACAAAACAATGCCTGTTAAACTGTTCACATTCGAGCATCAACAGAACAAGCAACTAGAAACAGGCTAAAATAAAGAGCGAGAAGATGGAAAAACAGCCTCTTCGTGACGAGCACTCGGTGGGCTCCGCACCAGCAGCCCAAATCCAATGTCCCGGCCAGGTTTCCAGTTTCCTTCATTCCCCAATCATTCAACCACCTACCAAAACTATTTTTAAATGGAGTCCGATCATACGTTCCAACATCACCATTTATCCCCTTGACTTGTACCTTGCCACTCCGTCACATCCTTTCATAAATTTTAACGCCTGTTAAAGACTCCCCGTCCTGCCCCCTCAAAGGGAGCGAAAGTTAATAGTTTTTAAAGCAACACAGGAAATCCATACATGCAAACAGAAATAGGTAACACAAAATCCTGCCTTTAATACTGCCAGTTACGAGGGTTTCAGCCGTTAGGGGGGCGCGCGCCAGGAAAAAGGGGATCTGTGGACGGATCCCGATCTGTGGGGGTGTCTGGAAGTCCAACAACCTGGTAAAGGCGCTCCCCTAGGGCGGGGATGGTGGCAATCTGTTCAGCAGGGAGGGGACGATCTGTTCAGCGGGGCGGGGATGGGTAATCTGTTCAGCGGGCGGGGATGGGCGATCTGGGTTGTTGGGGACGATCTGTTCAGCGGGCTGAGTTTGGACTATCTGTTCAGCAGGCGGGGGGGGGGGGGGGGGCGATCTGTTCAGCGGGCGGGGATGGGAGCTGATCTGCTCAGCAGGCGGGGTTGGGGCAATCTGTTCAGCGGGGGATTTGGTGGCAATCTTCAGCAGGCGGGGATGGGGGCTGAACTGCTCAGCAGGCGGGGATGGGGCGATCTGTTCAGCAGGTGGGGTTGCTGGACGATCTGTTCAGCGTGAGGGGGGGTGGGGGCTACCTGTACATCGGGGAGGTTGGGGGATATCAGCCGGGGGGGGGGGGGGGCGGGGATATCCGCTCAGCGGGGGGCGGGGATATCCGCTCAGCGGGGGTCGGGGATATCCGCTCAGCGGAGGGGGCGGGGATATCCGCTCAGCGGAGGGGGCGGGGATATCCGCTCAGCGGGGGGGGCGGGGATATCCGCTCAGCGGGGGGGGCGGGGATATCCGCTCAGCGGGGGGGCGGGGATATCCGCTCAGCAGGGGGGGCGGGGATATCCGCTCAGCAGGGGGGCGGGGATATCCGCTCAGCAGGGGGGGCGGGGATATCCGCTCAGCGGGGGGGCAGGGATATCCGCTCAGCGGGGGGGGCGGGAATATCTGCTCAGCGGGGGGTGGCGCAGGGTTATCCATTCAGTGGAGGGGGGGTAATCTACTTAGCACGGGGGGGGGGCTATCGGTTCAGCAGGGGGGGTGGGGATATCTGCTCAGCAGGGGGTGGCTCAGGGTTATCCATTCAGTGGAGGGGGGGTAACCTGCCCCGTGCGGGGCGGCATCTGCCCCGCGGGGGGGGGGGGCGCGTCTGCCCCGTGCGGGGGGGGCATCCGCCCCGTGCGGGGGGGGGCATCCGCCCCGTGCGGGGGGGGCATCCGCCCCGTGCGGGGGGGGCATCCGCCCAGTGCGGGGAGGGCATCCGCCCAGTGCGGGGAGGGCATCCGCCCAGTGCGGGGAGGGCATCCGCCCAGTGCGGGGAGGGCATCCGCCCAGTGCGGGGAGGGCATCCGCCCAGTGCGGGGAGGGCATCCGCCCAGTGCGGGGGGGGCATCTGCCCAGTGCGGGGGGGGCATCTGCCCAGTGCGGGGGGGCATCTGCCCAGTGCGGGGGGGCATCCGGGGGAAGAGCGGGGGGGGGGGGGAAGAGTTGGGGGGGGGAAGAGTTGGGGGGGAAGAGTTGGGGGGGGGGGAAGAGTTGGGGGGGGGGAGAAGAGTTGGGGGGGGGAAGAGTTGGGGGGGGGGGAAGAGTTGGGGGGGGGGGAAGAGTTGGGGGGGGGAAGAGTTGGGGGGGGGGGAAGAGTTGGGGGGGGGAAGAGTTGGGGGGGGGAAGAGTTGGGGGGGGGAAGAGTTGGGGGGGGGGGAAGAGTTGGGGGGGGGGGGAGAGTTGGGGGGGAGAAGAGTTGGGGGGGGAGAAGAGTTGGGGGGGGAGAAGAGTTGGGGGGGGAAGAGTTGGGGGGGGGGAAGAGTTGGGGGGGGGAAGAGTTGGGGGGGGGAAGAGTTGGGGGGGGAAGAGTTGGGGGGGGAAAGAGTTGGGGGGGAAAGAGTTGGGGGGGAAAGAGTTGGGGGGGGGAAAGAGTTGGGGGGGAAAGTGTTGGGGGGGGGAAAGTGTTGGGGGGGGGAAAGTGTTGGGGGGGGGAAAGTGTTGGGGGGGGGAAAGTGTTGGGGGGGGGAAGTGTTGGGGGGGGAAGTGTTGGAGGGGGGGAAGTGTTGGGGGGGGGGGGGGGAAGAGTTGGGGGGGGGAGAGTTGGGGGGGGGAGAGTTGGGGGGGGGAGAGTTGGGGGGGGGAGAGTTGGGGGGGGGGGAGAGTTGGGGGGGGGGAGAGTTGGGGGGGGGGAGAGTTGGGGGGGGGGGGAGAGTTGGGGGGGGGGGGAAGAGTTGGGGGGGGGGGGAAGAGTTGGGGGGGGGAAGAGTTGGGGGGGGGGAGAGAGTTGGGGGGGGGGAGAGTTGGGGGGGGGGGAGAGTTGGGGGGGGGGGGGAGAGTTGGGGGGGGGGAGAGTTGGGGGGGGGGGGGAGAGTTGGGGGGGGGGGGGAGAGTTGGGGGGGGGGGGGGAGAGTTGGGGGGGGGGGGAGAGTTGGGGGGGGGGGGAGAGTTGGGGGGGGGGGAGAGTTGGGGGGGGGGAGAGTTGGGGGGGGGAGAGTTGGGGGGGGGGGAGAGTTGGGGGGGGGAGAGTTGGGGGGGGAGAGTTGGGGGGGGAGAGTTGGGGGGGGGAGAGTTGGGGGGGGGGAGAGTTGGGGGGGGGGAGAGTTGGGGGGGGGAGAGTTGGGGGGGGGAGAGTTGGGGGGGGGGGGAGAGTTGGGGGGGGGGGGAGAGAGTTGGGGGGGGGGGAGAGTTGGGGGGGGGGAGAGTTGGGGGGGGGAGAGTTGGGGGGGGGGAGAGTTGGGGGGGGGGAGAGTTGGGGGGGGGAGAGTTGGGGGGGGGGGGAGAGAGTTGGGGGGAGGGGGGGAGAGTTGGGGGGGGGAGAGTTGGGGGGGGGGGAGAGTTGGGGGGGGGAGAGTTGGGGGGGGAGAGTTGGGGGGGGGGAAGAGTTGGGGGGGGGGGAGAGTTGGGGGGGGGGAGAGTTGGGGGGGGGGAGAGTTGGGGGGGGGGAGAGTTGGGGGGGGGAGAGTTGGGGGGGGGGGAGAGTTGGGGGGGGGAGAGAGTTGGGGGGGGGGAGAGTTGGGGGGGGGGAGAGTTGGGGGGGAGGGAGAGTTGGGGGGGGGGGGAGAGTTGGGGGGGGGGGAGAGTTGGGGGGGGGAAGAGTTGGGGGGGGGGGAGAGTTGGGGGGGGGGGGGAGTTGGGGGGGGGGGGAGAGTTGGGGGGGGGGAGAGTTGGGGGGGGGGAGAGTTGGGGGGGGGGGAAGAGTTTGGGGGGGGGGAAGAGTTGGGGGGGGGGGGAAGAGTTGGGGGGGGGGGAAGAGTTGGGGGGGGGGAAGAGTTGGGGGGGGGAAGAGTTGGGGGGGGGAGAGTTGGGGGGGGGGGGGGAAGAGTTGGGGGGGGGGGGGGAGAGAGTTGGGGGGGGGGGGGAGAGAGTTGGGGGGGGGGGGGGGGGGAGAGAGTTGGGGGGTCTACCGCCCCCCCCCCACCGGGACACGGCTCATTGCCCTCCCCTCCACCATTGCCCCGCGCTAACCTGGCTCGGTGTCCACGCCGCTCCCGCTCGCTCTCCTGGTCCAGGGGTTGACCCTGGGCGGCGGCGCCTCGATGAACTCTTTCCTGCGGCCGCTGCCGGCCCTCTGTTCCTCGGCGCTGTCTCCGGCCTGTCCCGGGGGTTCGGGCCCGGGCCCAGCAGCGGACCCGGGCCCAGGCTCTGCGGGAGGCGCCGGGCTGGGGTTGCCGGTCTCCACGGCACAGGCCGCTTTACTCCACGGGTTCACCTTGGGCGGCGGGGCTGCCATGAGGCGCTTGGCTTCGGGCCTGCTGCTGGTGCCGGGCCCGGCCTGGGTGGCCGCCTGCTCGGGCCCCACGCCCTGGCCCTGAGCCTGGACGTGTCCCGGGCCTTGGGCCGGCTCCGGGCGCGATTGCTCCGGGGCCTGGGCTCCGTGAGGCGGCGGCAGCGGGTTGGGCGGCAGACTCTGCACCTGCGTGGCCATGGCGGCGGCTGGGCTCGCGCTCGGGCTCCGTGTGGCAGCAGCGCGAGCGCGCACGCACGGAGCTGAACAGACGCTGAACCGAGCGCGCGCACGCACGGCACAGGTCGAGGACAGTGCGCAGGCGCGGAGAGCAGGCGCATGGCCCAAAGTAAAGGGCGGAGCCTGCTCTGCAAGCCCCGCCGCATCACTCAAACTCCTCCCCCATCCCCCAAACCCATCACCCAAGCCCTCGAGGAGTATCTGCCTTCACCAGGTGGGCCTTATCTGGTTGAAAAAAGTGTGGTTTACACTCCGCACAGATTTGGCAGTCCCTGGTTACAGCTTTGACCTCCTCGGCGGAGTAGGGCAGGTCATGGGCCTTGATATAATGGACGAGCTGGGTGACCCCCGGGTGGCAGAGGTCGTCGTGGATAGCCCGTAGCCGGTCCTCTTGCGCACTGGCGCATGTGCCGCGGGACAGGGAATCTGGGGACTCGTTGAGCTTCCCAGGACGATATACTATATCGTAGTTATAGGTGGAGAGTTCGATTCTCCACCTCAAGATCTTATCGTTCTTGATTTTGCCCCGCTGCATATTGTCGAACATGAAGGCAACCGATCGTTGGTCGGTGATGAGGGTAAACCTCCTACCAGCGAGGTAGTGCCTCCAGTGCCGCATGGCTTCCACAATGGCTTGAGCCTCTTTTTCGACCGAGGAGTGTCGAAGTTCAGAGGCGGTGAGGGTGCGTGAAAAAAACGCAACCGGTCTGCCTGCTTGATTGAGAGTGGCGGCGAGAGCGACCTCTGAGGCATCGCTCTCCACCTGAAAGGGGACAGACTCATCCACCGCGCACATCGCGGCTTTGGCGATGTCTGCCTTGATGCAGTTGAAGGCCTGGTGGGCCTCGGCTGCCAGAGGGAAAAGGGTGGCCTTAAATAGAGGGCGGGCTTTGTCCGCATACTGGGGGACCAACTGAGCATAGTAGGAAAAAACTCCAAGGCACCTCTTGAGGGCCTTGGGGCAGTGAGGGAGAGGGAGTTGCAGGAGGGGGCACAGACGGTCAGGGTCGGGCCCCAGGACTCCGTTTTCCACGACGTAGCCGAGAATGGCTAGCGTGGTGGTGCGGAAAACGCATTTCTCCTTATTATAGGTGAGATTAAGTTTTTGGGCGGTTTGGAGGAATTGTTGGAGGTTGGCGTCGTGGTCCTGCTGATCATGGCCGCAGATGGTGACATTGTCCAAGTACAGAAACGTGGCCCGCAGCCCGTACTGGTCCACCATTCGGTCCATTGCTCGTTGGAACACCGAAACCCCATTCGTAAAGCCAAAAGGGATCCGGAGGAAATGAAAAAGGTGGCCGTCTGCCTCAAACACCATGTAGTGTGCCATGTTTGGTTTGCACTGAGTGCATTTTGAGTGCTATAGTAAGAGTTTGGTGACCGAGGGAGTATAAGGCTTCATTTTTATCTAAAGTTTAGTCTTTCTTTTATTTAGTTAATTAACTTAAACGGTGCTGTTTGGTTTAGAAGAAGGTGAATTTTCAATCAGCTTTAAACAAGCTTCTACTTGTAGGCACTTGCAGCTGGAGCTTGTTAATTAGTTCATTGGATTAGGCCCATTTTCAGAGGCTAGATTCACAGTATAAAAGTGATCCCCTACAGTGCAGACTTTGTTTGCACTGAGTGCTGAATTTGGTGCATTTGAGTGCTATAGTGAGAGTTTGGTGACTGAGGGAGTGCTGAATTTGGTGCATTTGAGTGCTATAGTGAGAGTTTGGTGACTGAGGGAGTGCTGAATTTGGTGCATTTGAGTGCTATAGTAAGAGTTTGGTGACTGAGGGAGTTAGGTGAGGAGGGAGTAAGGTGCTCCTTTCATTTTGTTTCCGACATTTCCGCAAAGAGTGAGAAGAGAGCCAGGAGTTTACAGAAAATGTAGCTGACTGGGAGCAGAGTCGGAGGGCGGAGATCTAGTTAGTCCACAGGTCAGCTATATTCTGTCAGGTAAGAGGGGATGGAGGCTAGGCCAGTTGCATGCTCCTCCTGTAGGATGTGGGTGGTGAGGGATACCACCGGTGTCCCCGCTGACTATACCTGCGGGAATTGCACCAACTTCAGCTCCTCAAAGACCGTGTTAGGGAACTGGAGCTGAAGCTGGATGAACTTCGGATCACCCGGGAGGCAGAGGAGGTGATTGAGAAGAGTTACAGGGAGGTAACCACACCCAAGGTACATGACAAGAATAGCTGGGTTACAGTCAGGGGAAAAAAAACAAACAGGCAGACAGTGCAGGGATCCCTCGTGGCCGTTCCCCTTCAAAACAAGTAGACCGTTTTGGATGCTGTTGGGGGGGATGACCTACCGGGGGAAGGCCCTAGCGGCCAGGTCTCTGGCTCTGGGCTCAGAAGGGAAGGGGAGAGAATAGAAAAGCAATAGTTGTAGGAGATTCAATGGTTAGGGGAATAGATAGGAGATTCTGTGGTCGCGAGCGAGACTCCCGGAAGGTATGCTGCCTCCCGGGTGCCAGGGCCAGGGATGTCTCGGATCGTGTCTTCAGGATCCTTAAGGGGGAGGGGGAGCAGCCAGAAGTCGTGGTGCACATTGGTACCAACGACATAGGTAGGAAAAGGGGTGTGGAGGTAATAAACAAGTTTAGGGAGTTAGGCTGTAAGTTAAAAGCCAGGACAGACAGAGTTGTCATCTCTAGTTTGTTGCCGGTGCCACGTGATAGCGAGGCTAGGAATAGGGAGAGAGTGCAGTTGAACACGTGGCTGCAGGAATGGTGTAGGAGGGAGGGCTTCAGGTATTTGGATAATTGGAACGCATTCTGGGGAAGGTGGGACCTGTACAAGCAGGACGGGTTGCATCTGAACCAGAGGGGCACCAATATCCTGGGAGGGAGGTTTTCTAGTACTCTTCGGGAGGGTTTAAACTAATTTGGCAGGGGAATGGGAACCGGATTTGTAGTCCAGCAACTAAGGTAGCCGATATTCAGGACGCCAAAGCGTGTAATGAGGCAGTCGGGAAGGGAACATTGACAAAGGAGAGTACTTGCAGGCACGGAGATGGGTTGAAGTGTGTATACTTCAACGCAAGAAGCATCAGGAATAAGGTGGGTGAACTTAAGGCATGGATCAGTACTTGGGACTACGATGTGGTGGCCATCACGGAAACTTGGATAGAAGAGGGGCAGAAATGGTTGTTGGAGGTCCCTGGTTATAGATGTTTCAATAAGATTAGGGAGGGTGGTAAAAGAGGTGGGGGGGGTGGCATTGTTAATTAGAGATAGTATAACAGCTGCAGAAAGGCAGTTCGAGGAGTATCACCCTAATGAGGTAGTATGGGTTGAAGTCAGAAATAGGAAAGGAACAGTCACCTTGTTAGGAGTTTTCTATAGGCCCCCCAATAGTAGCAGAGATGTGGAGGAACAGATTGGGAAACAGATTTTGGAAAGGTGCAGAAGTCACAGGGTAGTAGTCATGGGTGACTTTAACTTCCCAAATATTGAGTGGAAACTCTTTAGATCAAATAGTTTGGATGGGGTGGTGTTTGTGCAGTGTGTCCAGGAAGCTTTTCTAACACAGTATGTAGATTGTCCGACCAGAGGAGGGGCAATATTGGATTTAGTACTTGGTAATGAACCAGGGCAAGTGATAGATTTGTTAGTGGGGGAGCATTTTGGAGATAGTGACCACAATTCTGTGACTTTCACTTTAGTAATGGAGAGGGATAGGTGCGTGCAACAGGGCAAGGTTTACAATTGGGGGAAGGGTAAATACGATGTTGTCAGACAAGAATTGAAGTGCATAAGTTGGGAACATAGGCTGTCAGGGAAGAACACAAGTGAAATGTGGAACTTGTTCAAGGAACAGGTACTACGTGTCCTTGATATGTATGTCCCTGCCAGGCAGGGAAGAGATGGTCGAGTGAGAGAACCATGGTTGACAAGAGAGGTTGAATGTCTTGTTAAGAGGAAAAAGGAGACTTACGTAAGGCTGAGGAAACAAGGTTCAGACAGGGCATTGGAGGGATACAAGATAGCCAGGAGGGAACTGAAGAAAGGGATTAGGAGAGCTAAGAGGGCATGAACAATCTTTGGCGGGTAGGATCAAGGAAAACCCCAAGGCCTTTTACACATATGTGAGAAATATGAGAATGACTAGAGCGAGGGTAGGTCCGATCAAGGACAGTAGCGGGAGATTGTGTATTGAGTCTGACGAGATAGGAGAGGTCTTGAACGAGTACTTTTCTTCTGTATTTACAAATGAGAGGGGCAATATTGTTGGAGAGGACAGTGTGAAACAGATTGGTAAGCTCGAGGAAATACTTGTTAGGAAGGAAGATGTGTTGGGCATTTTGAAAAACTTGTGGATAGACAAGTCCCCCGGGCCTGACGGGATATATCCAAGGATTCTATGGGAAGCAAGAGATGAAATTGCAGAGCCGTTGGCAATGATCTTTTCATCCTCACTGTCGACAGGGGTGGTACCAGGGGATTGGAGAGTGGCGAATGTCGTGCCCCTGTTCAAAAAAGGGACTAGGGATAACCCTGGGAATTACAGGCCAGTTAGTCTTACTTCGGTGGTAGGCAAAGTAATGGAAAGGGTACTGAAGGATAGGATTTCTGAGCATCTGGAAAGACACTGCTTGATTAGGGATAGTCAGCACGGATTTGTGAGGGGTAGGTCTTGCCTTACAAATCTTATTGAATTCTTTAAGGAGGTGACCAAGCATGTGGATGAAGGTAAAGCAGTGGATGTAGTGTACATGGATTTTAGTAAGGCATTTGATAAGGTTCCCCATGGTAGGCTTCTGCAGAAAGTAAGGAGGCATGGGATAGTGGGAAATTTGGCCAGTTGGATAACGAACTGGCTAACCGATAGAAGTCAGAGAGTGGTGGTGGATGGCAAATATTCAGCCTGGATCCCAGTTACCAGTGGCATACCGCAGGGATCAGTTCTGGGTCCTCTGCTGTTTGTGATTTTCATTAATGACTTGGATGAGGGAGTTGAAGGGTGGGTCAGTAAATTTGCAGACGATACGAAGATTGGTGGAGTTGTGGATAGTAAGGAGGGCTGTTGTCGGCTGCAAAGAGACATAGATAGGATGCAGAGCTGGGCTGAAAAGTGGCAGATGGAGTTTAACCCTGAAAAGTGTGAGGTTGTCCATTTTGGAAGGACAAATATGAATGCGGAATACAGGGTTAACGGTAGAGTTCTTGGCAATGTGGAGGAGCAGAGAGATCTTGGGGTCTATGTTCATACATCTTTGAAAGTTGCCACTCAAGTGGATAGAGCTGTGAAGAAGGCCTATGGTGTGCTTGCGTTCATTAACAGAGGGATTGAATTTAAGAGCCGTGAGGTGATGATGCAGTTGTACAAAACTTTGGTAAGGCCACATTTGGAGTACTGTGTACAGTTCTGGTCACCTCATTTTAGGAAGGATGTGGAAGCTTTGGAAAAGGTGCAAAGAAGATTTACCAGGATGTTACCTGGAATGGAGAGTAGGTCTTACGAGGAAAGGTTGAGGGTGCTAGGCCTTTTCTCATTAGAACGGGGAAGGATGAGGGGCGACTTGATAAGAGGTTTATAAGATGATCAGGGGAATAGATAGAGTAGACAGTCAGAGACATTTTCCCCGGGTGGAACAAACCATTACAAGGGGACATAAATTTAAGGTGAAAGGTGGAAGATATAGGAGGGATATCAGAGGTAGGTTCTTTACCCAGAGAGTAGTGGGGGCATGGAATGCACTGCCTGTGGAAGTAGTTGTGTCGGAAACATTAGGGACCTTCAAGCAGCTATTGGATAGGTACATGGATTACGGTAAAATGATATAGTGTAGATTTATTTGTTCTTAAGGGCAGCACGGTAGCATTGTGGATAGCACAATTGCTTCACAGCTCCAGGGTCCCAGGTTCGATTCCGGCTTGGGTCACTGTCTGTGCGGAGTCTACACGTCCTCCCCGTGTCTGCGTGGGTTTCCTCCGGGTGCTCTGGTTTCCTCCCACAGTCCAAAGATGTGCAGGGTAGGTGGATTGGCCATGATAAATTGCCCTTAGTGTCCAAAATTGCCCTTGGTTTTGGGTGGAGGTGTTGAGTTTGGGTAGGGTGCTCTTTCCAAGAGCCGGTGCAGACTCAGGGGGCCGAATGGCCTCCTTCTGCACTGTAAATTCAATGATAATCTATGATTAATCTAGGACAAAGGTTCGGCACAACATCGTGGGCCGAAGGGCCTGTTCTGTGTTGTATTTTCTATGTTCTATGTAAGCCCCTCCACCATCACCAAAGCCCCTCCCCCATCCCCAAACTCCTCCACCATCACCCGAACCCCTCCCCATCCCCCAAACCTGTGGGGTAGAGGTGCAATCAGAGACTTAAAATCCAATGGCATAGTTTATTTTCTCTCGTTCTCTTGGCAGGGAGATGGTGGTGCAGTGGTAATGCCACTGAAACAGTAATCCAGAGGCCCAGGCTAATGCTCTGGGATATAGGTTCAAATCCTACCATGGCATATGGCGATTAATAAGGTCGTCTTTCTTAATCTTAATTATGAATATGCTTTCAGAGTCGCCAGGTATCTCTTGATACCGCCACAATACCGATCAAAGAGCCAATACACCAGTTAGTTAGTTCAAAGTCAATGCTACTGTATTTACACACAGTATGATTTACTCATGCACAATAACACTACAGGCTCAACTATGTCTTTCACTAACACCTATACATAACTTCGGGTGCCCACTTAGGTCAGAGGAACAGTGGCCGTTGTTCGGATCTGAGGCTGTTGGGTTCGAAGAAGTAGCAGGAGTACAGCTAAGGTCGTCCGTCTGGGAGTGAGCGTTGAACTTGAACTTACTTGCTTCTGGTGGTGCAGGCGGAAGGGTCTCTCCAGTTGAGAGCCGAATCCAAGAGACTGAACAAATGGCGGGGGTTCCTTCTTATACTCGGGGGGGGGGGGGGGGGGCTTCGCGTGCTTTTAGGCGGGCCTTAACCTTGGCCTCAATTAATTGGGCCGCTTCTCGATCACTGCCATCGATCTGAGCCAATAAAGGGGCGGGTGCCTTGATGGCTGGGCGTGTCCTAAGTGTCCGTTGTTTCTTCTTGCTGGGGTAGTGGCGCCGGAATGTCTGGGACGGTATCGGCTACCTGAGCACCAGTTTTTGTTCATCGGAGATGGGTCATCAATGTGCAAATCGGCCAAGAGTTTCAGTTCTGTCTGCAGTCTGTCTTTTAAATACACATTCAGGCTCAGTGCCTGCTTGTTACTTTGCATTGTCCATTGTTCCCTGTATGCTCTGCGAGTGTCCATTTTATATGCTGGAAGTGGCCATCCCAGGTGGCTACACACCCTCCTTATGATCCTCAACATGAAGCGTGAAGGATCACATTACTGAATCTTCTTTGTTCTCTGACTAAGTCGAGCACCCGCAATCAAGGACAGGTTCTATCCTACTCTGTCCTATGGATTTGAACCTTTACCTAAATTGCTTTTATTTACATCATATTATAAAATCCTAAGGGGCACTATAACATTCAAGCATGCATTACATTTCTTTCTCTTTTAAACACGGGAACCTCTAACTATCTTCCTCTAAACTATCTTCACGTTGTTTAGCCAATAAAAATAATTTACAAACAGTATAAAACTATACAATAGCAGCATTACATTTCTCTGTATCTGGACGGTCAAGTACAGAAAATTCACATCCTTTCTTTATTAGAATGAAACAAAAGTAATCGATGCACTTTATTTATTTAGCGAGAGTGGGGGGTTTGCTGGAGTCCGAAAATAGGGGGTCTAAGTGTGCATACTTGAGTGCGGGAGTCTTTCCTTCCCCATTTCCGAAGTCTCAGTGTCTGGATGACACTGCAGTGTATTGCTATCACTAATAGGACTTCTACGATGTATGAAAGGAATACCATTTTATGAGGTTGTCGCACCAGGATGGTGTGTCAGTGGCGGTTTCTGGGTGTGGTGTATGGCAGTGATGGGAGACATTCCCGGCCTGTGTGGTAGGGGTTAGGGGGGTCGCTTCCGTGCGCAACTGTAGTGATCCCACGATGATCCAAATGTAGGTCATTATGTCCGTCTTCATTTTTCTCTTTGTCTTCCTCTGTCTTCTGGTGTTTTGGATTTCCTGTGGACACAAGCAAATAATTTTGGGGACAAGACATCCAAAATAGAAATACTGTCAAAGTGCGAGCAGTCTCGCAGCCTGTGTTGTCGATGCGCTGAGTGGGTGGACAATTTCTCCGTCAGCAGCCAATTGTTTTATCCAAGTGTTTGAGGATGTAAATAGCATGTGGGGATAGCGGCCTATGGGTCGCCGGAAAGCAAGCAAAACTTGCGGCAAAGAGTATTCTTTAAACCACATACTAAGAAACAGTAAAAGAGTTTTGAACCAAAAACGGCGAATGGGGTGCGTGTGGGCCGCGGTGGGGCAAGAATGGGTGGAATCCCCGGGTAGGGCGGTGACCAGTGCCGTAGGTACACTACCCGAGCTTAGCTGACCAGATGGGGGTCCTCAGGCAGGGCAGGGATCAGTGCCATTACTCCACTGTCTGGGTGACCGGACAAGAACGGAAAGAATTTATGTTCACCGTGGATAAACTGCCTCTTATGATTGCCGTCGAATCAGAAGAGTAGTTATGACTGTATCAATTGGTGTCTGCCGACAAACTTGTTCCTTTAACTGCCATGTAGCATTAAAAGAGTAATCGTGACTGCATCAAAATTTGGCATGGGGCCATGAATAAACTGTATCAAAGGGTCGTACACAATACAAACATTCAACATGTAACATATCAAACTAAAATAACAAAATGGGTAAGCTCCATCAGAAGGAAGGACACCGTAAATCTCAATCGGTTCCTTTTTACCATCATCTGGACACCTCATTGTTCTACTGCAAAAAGAGTCGCAAAGGGGCTGGCCTGGTGGGAGTCAGTCTCTGAGTCATCATCTTCTCCCGTTTGCCAACTCGTGACTGGAGTAGCTGTGCCAAGGCGGCGTGGGCCGAGGTGGGGTCCATCTCATCGTTACGGATGAGTCTGTAGGAATTGTCGCGGTGCCAATGCTTAGTGTCTAGGGTGGAGGCGGTAGAGAGCAATCCATCGTCATCGGGCGGTGGGCCCGGTTCAGGGGCTTTTATATAAGTGGTCTCGAAGGGGTCAAACATATCGTGTTCGGAGTCGCTGGGAATGGGGCCTGCTGCAGAGTTTAAATCGTGTGGCGGTTCAATGAGGTCTAACGTATCAGTGCTGTCGCTGTCGGTGCTGGTCGAATGTAGGGAGGGGCAGAGTCGTATCTCTGGGGGTGGAGTCGAAGTGGTGTCCGTGGACGGGCTGGATTGGTTGGGGAAGGGTAGGAATAGGTCGTCCATGGGCGGGGCATGTTCGTCTGCTACTGCGAGTGAGATGTGGTGGGAGTGGTTGCTCTGTGTGCCATAAGCCTTAAGCTGGTTTATGTGAAACCATCCTGACTTGCCATTAGGATAAGTGATCTTATAAACGGAGGGGCTGACTTTGTCTGAAATTGAGTAGGATCCTGCGAATTTGGGGGAAAGAAATGAACTGGGGTTGTACAGTGAGAGCATGACTTGCTGTCCTACTGAAAATTCCGTCGGGTGTACCATTGAGGCACGATCAATTTGACTGGAGACAAAGTTGAATCCAAACTGAGGCTTTATTAGTATCAGATGTGTGGCCTCCCACAGCAGCTGGCGAAATGGCTGCGAGCTGGAGGCCACGCACATTTATACCCCGCCTCCTGGGCGGAGCTAGCATGCAGGGGCCACAGGTGAACCTGTAGTGCAGGTTCTACTGTACAACGTCTAATATCAGAACACAGTGGTTTACCACATTCACCCCCTGTTAAAATTGAGTCCGGCGGGGGTGGTGGATAACTATATACAATTAGAAATTTTAATATTTACAGAGCAGCAAAAACAAATGTCTCTTGGCGTCCGCCGGGCCGGTCAGAGGTTCAGCCCTTCCGATGCTTTGATGGTTCTTTGAGATCGGCGAAGTGGTGACGCCGATGTGGGCGCTGTCGTGGTTGAAGTTGACTCCGGGAGCATGCCCAAATCATCTTCATCGACAGGCGTGGGCAGGGGGAGGACGGACGGTCCTAGGTGGGGGATGATGGGAGTGGCGGGGGAGGGGAGGGTGGCGTCAGGGGCAACGGGGGTGGTGTGGGGGTGGAACCTGCTGGTGCCAGGTCCCTGAGGGAGACGGTATCCTGGCGGCTGTCGGGGAACGGCACGTAGGCGTACTGTGGGTTTGCGTGGAGTAGGTGCACCCTCTCCACCAACGGATCCGCCTTGTGGAGCCGCACATGTTTACGGAGAAGCACAGTTCCCGGAGCTGTAAGGCAAGTTGGGAGCGATACCCCGGATGTGGACTTCCTGGGGAAGGCAAAAAGACGTTCATGTGGTGTACTGTTAGTGGCAGTGCAGAGTAATGAGCAAATGGAATGTAGTGCGTCAGGGAGGTCCTCTTGCCAGCGGGAGGCCAGGAGATTCCTGGACCGCAGGGCCAGCTGGACGGCCCTCCATACCGTCCCTTTCTACCTGTCCATTTCCCCGGGGGTTGTAGTTCGTCGTTCTGTTGAAGGCGATACCCCTGCTGAGCAGGAACTGACGTAGCTCATCACTCATGAATGAGGATCCCCTGTCACTAGATGTAGGCGGGGATGCCGAACAGAGTGAAGATAGAATTAAGGGCTTTAATAACGGTGGCAGACGTCATGTCGGGGCATGGGATGGCGAAGGGGAACCGAGAGTATTCATCGATCACACTGAGGAAATATGTGTGTCGATCGGAGGAGGGGAGGAGGCCTTTGAAATCCACGCTGAGACGTTCAAAGGGGCGGGAGGCCTTCACCAGACGCGCACGGACCGGCCGGTAGAAGTGCGGCTTGCACTCCGCACAGACCTGGCAGTCCCTGGTGATTGTCCTTACTTCCTCGACGGAGTAGGGCAGATTGCGGGCCTTAATGAAATGGTACAACCGAGTGACCCCTGGGTGACAAAGGCTGTCATGCAGGGTTTGGAGTCGGTCTACTTGTGCGCTGGCCCATGTACCTCGGGATAGGGCGTCTGGGGGCTCGTCGAGTTTGCCAGGGCGATACTTAATCTCATAATTATAGGTGGAGATCCGATCCTCCACCGCAAGATTTTATCATTTTTGATCTTGCCCCGCTGTGTGTTGTTGAACATGAAGGCTACCGACCGTTGGTCAGTGAGGAGAGTAAATCTGCTGCCAGCCAGGTAATGCCTCCAATGTCGCACAACCTCAACGATAGCCTGGGCCTCTTTTTCGACGGACGAGTGCCGAATTTCAGAGGCATGGAGGGTGCGGGAAAAGAATACCACGGGCCTGCCTGCCTGATTGAGGGTAGCGGCAAGGGCGACGTCCGATGCGTCGCTTTCTACTTGGAATAGAAGTGTTTCATCTGCAGCATTCCAGCTTTGGCACTATCAGCTCTAATCCGGGCGAAGGCCTGTTGGGCCTCGGCCGTCAGGGGGAAGTGAGTGGACTGTATGAGTGGGCAGGCCTTGTCCGCATAGTTTGGAACCCACTGCACGTAATATGAGAAGAACCCCAGGCAACGTTTGAGGGCCTTGGGGCAGTGGGGGAGGGGGAGCTGCATGAGGGGGCGCATGCGGTCGGGATCGGGCCCCAGAACTCCGTTCTGGACCACGTAGCCGAGGATGGCTAAGTGGTTTCTGCGGAACACACACTTCTCCTTGTTATCCGTGAGGTTGAGGAGAGCGGCGGTGTGGAGAAATTTAGCAAGGACGGCGTCGTGGTCCTGCTGATCATGGCCGCAGATGGTCACATTGTCCAGGTACGGAAACGTGGCCCACAAACCGTACCGATCAACCATTCGGTCCATGTCCCTTTGGAAGACCGAAACCCCATTGGTGACCCCAAAGGGGACCCTAAGGAAGTGATATAGACGGCCGTCTGCCTCGAAGGCGGTGTATGGACGGTCCGATTTACGGATGGGGAGCTGGTGGTAGGCGGATTTTAGGTCCACCGTTGAGACGACCCGGTACTGACTTCCGGTTGCGGCGATGCGGATCTAAACTGCACGTTTCGGCAGCTCCTGCGACAACGGACATTCGAGCTCTCCAGAGGAGCCCGAACGGAGCTTTTTTGAATTAATCCCGTGTGGGAAGGTGCAGTAAGGTCCCCCCTTATAATTTATGGCCGAGATCAGCGGTGGAACGACGAGAAAAGAGGCCCTGGAGCAGAGACCAAAATGAGGGGAAAAAAGCAAGATGGCGGAGGGCGGACAGCGAGCAGCGTGGGGGCCAGACCAGCAGGAATTCCTCAAGCGATGTGTGGAGGAGCTGAAAAAGGAGGTGGTGGCGCCAATGCTGTTGGCGATCGAGGGGCTGAAAGATACCCAGAAGACCCAGGCGGTGGAGCTTCGTGAGGTGAATGATAAAGTGAATACCAACGAGGACGAGATCCTGGGCCTGGCGGTAAAAATGGAGGCGCACGAGGCGGTACACAGGAGGTGGGCCGAGAGAATTGAGGTCCTGGAGAACAGATCGAGAAAGAAGAACCTCCGGATTCTGGGTCTTCCCGAAGGAGTGGAGGGAGCTGATGCCGGGGCGTATGTGAGCACGATGCTCCAGGCGCTGATGGGAGCGGAGGCCCCTCCGACCCCCCTGGAGTAGGCGGGGGCTCACCGGGTCCTGGCGAGGAGACCCAAGGCTGATGAGCCACCAAGGGCGATAGCGGCAAGGTTCCATCGCTTCGTGGACAAAGAAAGTGTTTTGAGATGGGCCAAGAAGGTGCGGTGCAGTAGATGGGAGAAGGCGGTGATCCGAGTATACCAGGATTGGAGCACGGAGGTGGCAAGGAGGAGAGCTGGCTTCAACCGGGCCAAGGCGGTGCTGCATAAAAAAAGAGTCAGGTTCGGCATGCTGCAGCCTGCGCGACTGTGGGTCACTCATCAGGACCGACACCATTATTTTGAAACGCCAGAAGAGGCTTGGACCTTTATTCAGACGGAAAAACTGGACTCGAACTGAGGGGATGTGGTTGCGGGGGGAGATGTCGGTTGTATATGGGGTTGTAAATATGGGCAAAGAATACTTCATGGGTGGGATGATGGATGGGGATGTGGGAGAGTTCTGGTTAAAATTCCTGAAATTTCTTTTCTGTAGATGAGATGACGGTGATGGGGAATGTGGGCGTCGGTGCTGGAGGGAGGTGAGACTCGGGGATGGGGGAACTGGGACAATGGCCGCAACAGGAGCTGCGCCACAGGGGGCGGGGCTGGTTCAGGAAAGCGCGGGCTTTTTCCCGTGCCAGAAAGGGAAGGGGGATGTAGGAAGGTAAGGAGGAGGAGAGACTCCCACACGGGGAGATCAACGGGAAGGCGGGGGAAGCCGGGGTCAGCAGAAGTCAGCTGACTCACGGAAGTAATATGGGGGGAGCAAAAGAGCTAGATGTAGATCTAGCAGGGGGGGGGGGGGTGGGGGGAGGGAGGGAAGGGGGGGGATTTTAGGGTTGCTGCTGCACTGTCCGAGGGGGAACTGAAAATGGAAGAGGTGGTCGGGACGGGGGTTCCCCGCCTGGGGGATTGGAGGGTGGGGGAGGCGCGAGCACAGGACTGGCCTAAGATAGGAGATGGCTAGTCCGCGGGGTGGGGGTAAACCCCCCAATCCGGCTCATCACGTGGAATGTGAGAGGCCTAAATGGGCCGGTTAAGAGGGCCCGAGTGTTCGAGCACCTAAAGGGACTGAAGGCAGACGTGGCCATGCTTCAGGAGACACATCTGAAGGTGGCAGATCAGGTCAGGTTAAGGAAGGGATGGGTAGGACGGGTGTTCCATTCGGGGCTGGATGCGAAGAATAGAGGGGTGGCAATATTGGTGGGAAAGCGGGTGTCGTTTGAGGCCAAGAACATAGTAGCGGACAAGGGAGGCCGATAGGTGATGGTGAGTGGTAGGTTGCAGGGGACGGAGGTGGTACTGGTGAATGTATATGCCCCGAACTGGGACGATGCTGGATTCATGAAACGGATGTTGGGGCGTATTCCAGACCTGGAGGTAGGGAGCTTGATAATGGGTGGGGATTTTAATACGGTGCTGGACCCAGCATTAGATCGCTCTAGATCTAGGACGGGGAAGAGGCCGGCTGCGGCCAAGGTGCTTCGGGGGTTCATGGACCAGATGGGGGGAGTAGATCCGTGGAGATTTGCCAGGCCTTTGGCCAGAGAATTTTCTTTTTTCTCCCACGTCCATAAGGCCTACTCCTGGATAGATTTTTTTGTTCTGGGCAGGGCATTGATCCCGAAAGTGGAGGGAACGGAGTATTCGGCCATAGCCATTTCAGACCATGCCCCACATTGGGTGGAGCTAGAGCTGGGGGAGGAGAGGGACCAACAGCCGTTGTGGAGGTTGGACTGCTGGCAGACGAGGAAGTGTGCGGGAGGGCGCGGGGGTGTATCGAAAGGTATCTGGTGGCCAACGACAACGGGGAGGTGCAGGTGGGAGTAGTATGGGAGGCGCTGAAGGCAGTGGTCAGGGGAGAGTTAATCTCCATCAGGGCTCATAGGGTGAAGAGAGAGGGCAGGGAAAGGGAGAGGTTAGTGGGGGAGATTTTAAGGGTGGACAGAAGCTATGCAGTGGCTCCAGATGAGGGACTACTCAGGGAGAGACGAAGTCTCCAGACGGAGTTCGACCTGTTGACCACAGGGAAGGCAGAGGCACAGTGGAGGAAGGCACAGGGGGCGATATATGAATATGGGGAGAAGGCGAGTCGGATGCTGGCACATCAGCTCTGCAAGAGGATGGCAGCGAGGGAAATAGGCGTAATCAAAGATGGCAGGGGAACTACGGTGCGGAGTGCGGGGAAAGTGAATGAGGCTTTTAAGGCCTTTTACGAGGAGCTGTATAGGTCGCAGCCCCCAGGGGGAAAAGAGGGGATGCGGCGATTCTTAGACCAATTGAAGTTCCCAAGGGTGGAGGAGCAGGAGGTGGCTGGTTTGGGGGCGCCAATTGGGGTGGAGGAGCTGGTTAAAGGACTGGGGAGCATGCAGGCAGGGAAGGCCCCGGGGCCGGTTGGGTTCCCGGTGGAGTTTTATAGGAAGTATGTAGGCCTGTTAGCCCCGTTGCTGGTAAGGACCTTCAATGAAGCAAGGGAGGGGGGGACCCTGCCCCCGACAATGTCGGAGGCGACGATCTCGTTGATCTTGAAGCGGGATAAGGACCCACTGCAATGTGGGTCGTATAGACCGATCTCGCTCCTTAACGTAGATGCTAGGTTGCTGGCAAAACTGTTGGCCATGAGGATTGAGGACTGTGTCCCGGGGATGATTCACGAGGACCAGACAGGATTCATAAAGGGGAGGCAGTTAAACACTAATGAGCGAAGGCTCCTAAATGTGATAATGATGCCATCGGTGGAGGGAGAGGCGGAGATAGTGCCAGCCATGGACGCGGAGAAGGCCTTTGACCGAGTAGAGTGGGAGTATCTCTGGGAAGTGTTGAGGAGGTTTGGGTTCGGGGGAGGGTTTATTAGTTGGGTTAAGCTCCTGTATAAAGCCCCGGTGGCAAGTGTGGCCACGAACCGGCGGAGGTCGGAGTATTTCCGGCTGTATCGAGGGACGAGGCAGGGGTGCCCCCTGTCCCCTCTGCTGTTCGCATTAGCAATTGAACCTTTGGCCATGGCGTTAAGGGAGTCGGGGAAATGGAAGGGGGTGGTTCGAGGGGGGGAGGAACATCGAGTGTCGCTGTATGCAGACGACCTGTTGCTGTATGTGATGGATCCAGTGGAGGGGATGGTTGAGGTAATGCAGATCCTACGGGAGTTTGGAGACTTTTCGGGCTATAAGCTCAATGTGGGAAAGAGTGAGCTCTTTGTGATCCATCCGGGGGACCAGGGAAGAGGGATAGATGACCTACCGTTGAGGTGGGCGGAAAGGAGCTTTCAATACTTGGGGATTCAGGTAGCTAGGAGCTGGGGGGCACTGCACAAACTTAATTTGACGCGGCTGGTGGAACAGATGGAGGATGATTTTAAAAGGTGGGACATGTTGCCACTCTCGCTGGCGGGTAGGGTACAGTCGGTTAAAATGGTGGTCCTCCCGAGGTTTCTTTTTGTATTCCAATGCCTCCCAATTGTGATTACAAAGGCCTTCTTTAAGAGGGTAAGCAGGAGCATCATGGGATTTGTGTGGGCAAGCAAGACCCCGAGGGTAAGGAGGGGGTTCCTGGAGCGTAGCAGAGATAGAGGAGGGTTGGCGCTGCCGAATTTGGGTGGTTACTATTGGGCAGCCAATGTGGCAATGATCCGTAAGTGGGTGATGGAGGGAGAGGGGGCGGCGGGGAAGAGGTTGGAGATGGCGTCCTGCAAAGGATCGAGCCTGGGGGCGCTGGTGACGGCACCGCTGCCGCTCTCGCCGACAAGGTACACCACGAGCCTGGTGGTGGCGGCAACGCTAAAGATCTGGGGGCAGTGGAGATGACACAGGGGTGCGACGGGAGCCTCGGTGTGGTCCCCGATCAGAGACAACCATCGGTTTGTCCCAGGAAGGATGGACGGGGGGTTTCAGAGCTGGCATCGGGCAGGGATTAGAAGAATGGGGGACCTGTTCATTGATGGGACGTTTGCGAGCTTAGGGGCGCTGGAGGAGAAGCTTGGGCTACCCCCGGGAAAAGCTTTCAGGTACATGCAAGTGAGAGCGTTTGCGAGGCGGCAGGTGAGGGAATTTCCGCTACTCCCGGCATAGGGGATTCAAGATAGGGAGATTTCGGGCGTATGGGTCGGAGAGGGCAAGGTGTCAGCGATATACCAGGAGATGAAAGAAGAGGGGGAGGCTTTGGTAGAGGAGCTGAAGGGTAAATGGGAAGAGGAGTTGGGGGAGGAGATTGAGGAGGAGCTGTGGGTTGATGCCCTAAGTACGGTTAATTCCTCTTCCTCGTGTGCCAGGCTTAGCCTGATACAATTTAAGGTGGTTCATAGAGTGCATATGACGGGGGCGAGGCTGAGTAGGTTCTTTGGGGTGGAGGACAGATGTGGGAGGTGCTCAGGAAGTCCGGCGAACCATGTCCATATGTTTTGGTCATGCCCGGCACTGGAGGGGAGTTGCGGGAACAGTATCTCAGGTGGTGAAAGTCCGGGTCAAGCCAAGCTGGGGGAGAGCACTATTTGGAGTAGTGGACGAGCCGGGAGTGCAGGAGGCGAAAGAGGCCGGCATTCTGGCCTTTGTGTCCCTAGTAGCCAGGCGAAGGATCTTGCTAATGTGGAAGGAGGCGAAGCCCCCCAGCGTGGAGGCCTGGATGAATGATATGGCTGGGTTTATCAAGTTGGAGAGGATAAAGTTTGCCTTGAGAGGGTCTGCGCAGGGGTTCTACAGGCGGTGGCAACCGTTCCTAGATCATCTCGTGGAGCGTTAGATGAAGGTCGGACAGCAGCAACAGCAACCCGGTTGGGGGGGGGGGGGGGAGGGGACATCTTTTGTTTGGGGGGGGGGGAGAGGAAGGGGGGAGGGGGGTTCCTTTGGGGGGGCATTTGAGCAAGAAAACAAATGAATGAGCCGGAAACTGACATGAACGGGATGAATCCAATGTACAAAGTTATGTATTTTATTGACTTGCCATGTTCATGTCTTGCCACGCGAGTTCTTTTTCTTTTCTTTGTTACGGGGGGAAGGGGGGGGGGGGGGGGGGCGGGGGTGTTTGTAAGGTGGAAAATATTGTTGAAAAATTCTTAATAAAAATATATTTTTTTTAAAAAGAGAAGACCCGGTACTGTGCAATCTGGTTAACCACGTCAGATATGCGTGGGAGGGGGTACGCGTCGAGCTGCGTGTACCTGTTGATGGTCTGGCTATGGTCCACGACCATTCGGCTTTTCTCCCCAGATTTAACCACTACCACTTGAGCTCTCCAGGGACTGTTGCTGGCCTCGATGATGCCTTCCCGAAGCAACCGCTGGACCTCGGACCTGATGAAGGCCTTATTCTGGGTGTTGTACCGTCTGCTCCTGGTGGCGACGGGTTTTCAATCTGGAGTTAGATTGGCAAAGAGCGAAGGAGGATCGACCTTTAGGGCTGCGACGCCGCACACAGTGAGGGGTGGTAAGGGTCCACCGAATTTAAGGGTCAGGCTCCGGAGGTTGCACTGGAAGTCCAGGCCGAGGATAAGTGCAGCGCAGAGGTTAGGGAGGACATAGAGGCGAAAGACGTGGAACTCTACGCCTTGGACTGTGAGCGTGACCGTGCAGTACCCCCGGATCGCTACGCGATGGGATCCGGAGGCCAGGGAGATTTTTTGATTGGTAGGGTGTACCTTAAGGGAGCAGCGCCTTACCGTATTTGGGTGTACAAAGCTCTTGATGCTCCCGGAGTCCAGGAGGCAAGAGGTCACATGGCCGTTGACTTTCACACTGGTGGATGCGTTGGTCAGGTTATGTGGTCGGGACTGATCGATTGCCATGGGGGCGAGCCGTGGTTGATCGTCGGGTAGTGAGGCGGCCGTTGAGTTGAGGTCCTGGAACGCCGTTAGCGTCCATGTGGGGGTTACAAAATGGCGACGCCCATGGAACGCATGTTGCGGGGGTGGAGCAAGATGGCGGCGCCCATGAAACGCACGTGTTGCACCGAGGAGAAGATGGCGGCGCCCATTGGTCGCACATGGCCTGGTGAGGAGAGGCGGATGGCGGCGCCCATTGTCCGTGACCGGGGGGAGGGCTACCGCGGCCACTGAGCGGGCCTGGCACACCGCAGCGAAGTGGCCCTTCTTCCCGCAGGCCTTACAAAGGGCAGCGAAGGCCGGGCAGCGTTTGCGGGGGTATTTTTGCTGGCCGCAAAAGTAGCATCGGGGACCCCCGGGGATCACTGGCTGGCGCGTACTGCAGGCGTATTGGGAGGGTAGCGCCCCCGCTGGGGCGGTTGCGTGTGGGGCCCATGAAGTGTAGGAGGAGTGGGCCACACGGTTGGGGGCGTAGGACTGGACATTGCACAGGGTGACCGTCATGAAGAGCGCTAGTGTTTTAGTCTCTGTGAGGTCGCGCGTAGCCCCTTCTAGGAGCCGCTGCCTGATAATATCAGACCCAATACCAGTCACAAAAGCGTCCCGCATAAGGAGATCTGAGTGCTCCTTAGCTGTAACGTCCTGGCAGTCACAGTCCCGAACTAGTGGGATCAGGGCCCTCCAGAAGTCCTCGATTGACTCACCAGGTAGTTGAATACGCGTTGCGAGCGCGTGTCTGGCGAAGAGCGTGTTCGTCTTCTGTTCATAATTTTCTTTGAGTCGAGTCATGGCATCAGCGTAATTGGGCGCATCCTGGATCAGCGGGAAGACTTGGGGGCTGAGTCTGGAGTAAAATATCTGGATCTTCTGAGCCTCTGGAACATGGGTCGACGCCGCGTTGATATACTTCAAAACAAGCTAGCCAGTGCTGGAAGCCCTTTCTGGCGTCGCTTGAGTGTGGATCCAGCTGCAGGTGATCTGGTTTAATACGGAGGTCCATCTTCTGAATCTGATACTAATAAATTGAGGCACGATCAATTTGACTGGAGACGAAGTTGAATCCAAACTGAGGCTTTATTAGTATCAGATGTGTGCCCTCCCACAGCAGCTGGCGAAATGGCTGCGAGCTGGAGGCCACGCATATTTATACCCCGCCTCCTGGGCGGAGCTAGCATGCAGGGGCCACAGGTGAACCTGTAGTGCAGGTTCTACCGTACAACGTCTAATATCAGAACACAGTGGTTTACCACAACCGTCTTATCAAAACATGCTTTACTCTGTTTTTTCCATGTGCCAAACCTAACAGCTGCTGCGAGCTGGGCTGCTTTAACGTTTTCCAGGATTTGTTGTACTCATGGGTGAGGGCGGTGACTGTGGGGCTGGCCAAATCAAGCCCTAATAAGTATTCTGTTCCCTTCATGGGTCGTCCGGTCATGAGGGTGTGAGGGGTGTATCCTGTCGAAGTCGATACCGTGTTTCTAATGAACATGAGTGCAAATGGGAGAACTGTGTCCCATGTTGGATTGTGCTGCTGCACCATTTTCCTGAGGGTTGCTTTGAGGGTCCGATCCATGCGTTCTACAATTCCGCTTGATTGGGGGTGATAGGCTATATGAAATTTTAGTCGTATGCTGAAAATTGTGAGGACGTTTTTCATGATGCGTCCTGTGAATGTGAGCCTTGGTCTGACTCGATACTACGGGGAATCTTGTGAAGATGTGCTGTGTTAGAATCTTGGCTGTCGTTTTAGCCATGTTAGTCCTAGATGGAAAAGCTTCCACCGACTTCGTGAAGGTGTCGATCACTATCAACACATATTTAAAACCATTTTTGTAAATTAGTCCAGGGGCCATTAACAGGGCGTGTGTGACTGAGTTGACCTTTCCTCGCATACCTGTCTGGATTGTTCTGGGCGCAAATCAAACAGTTCTCAATGTAATGAGTCACATTGGATTTTAAATCGGGCCACCAGCAGAGAGGTCTGAGGTGGGCAAGGGTTGAATCGATCCCTTGGTGTCCATGGTTGTCATGGAATTGGCAGATAACCTGGTTTCTATCTTGGGAGGGGATCACATAAATACCGTCTTTTAAAATTATGCCATCGTGTGCTGTTAAAGCGTTTCTGTACTTATCATAGGGGGCTGGGAAGTTACCTTTTAAAACTTCCCTGAGCTTTTCGTCTTCCTTCTGGGCTTGGGCTAAATTGGTCTGTGAGACCTGGACCGCGTGTACTGGGGCACTCTCGGGGGGGATTCCAAAAGTGACTATGTCTGGAACCTGCTTTTGCTAGGGCGTCTGCCTTAACGTTACCAGGAGGATGTCATAATATACACCAGTATATCATGGTGCAGATACACACACAGTGATGGACGCACAGCAAGACCAATCAACACACACAACACCGCAGCCAATCACCAGTTAGAGCACACTCACTATAAAGTCAGGGGGCATCATTCGGGATGCAGCCTCCTAGAAGGACAGAGCTTACAGCTTACAGCACAGATCTTCACCATGTGCTGAGTGCATAGACTGGTTCGGACAGGCATAGGTCTTTAGTTTAATCTAACATCGTGTTAACCCACAGTGAAAGTATGTTCAACAGTTTCTAACTTAATAAAATAGTGTTGCACTATTTTAAGTGTTGGTAGCCTGTATGTGTTCCACGGATCCAGAGCACCCAATACATCATGATACCAGGAGTTGAGGGATATTAGAACTTCTTAGAACTACCTGCAAGCGATCTGCCTTCCACCAGCATACAGTCATCCTGCAAAATGTACAGCGTCCGCCCGCCGCCGCTCTGCATCACCGATAACCTAGGGGCCAACTGGAACATATTCAAACAGCGCTTCCAGCTCTACCTGGAAGCCACAGACCGGGAAGATGCCTCAGACACCAGGAAGATCGCTCTCTTTCTATCCACGGCCGGGGAATATGCCATCCACATTTTCAATTCTCTCACCTTTGCTGATGATGAAGATAAATCAAAATTCAAGACGGTCCTCCTCAAGTTTGACACTCACTGCAACATAGAGGTGAATGAAAGTTTTGAGTGCTATGTATTCCAACAGCGTTTGCAGGGTAAGGATGAACCTTTCCAGTCCTTTCTCACCCACCTCCGCATCCTTGAGCAGTCCTGTAATTACGGGCCCACCTCCAACTCTATGATACGCGACCAGATCGTTTTCGGTGTTCAGTCGGACCCCCTACGCCAGCAGCTCCTCAAGGTAAAGCAGCTCACCCTAGCGACCCCCATTGAGACCTGCGTGCTACACGAACACGCCACTAGTCGGTATTCCCACATCCAAGCGGCTGAAACGGCACGGCAAAGTCCCCACGAGGCAGAACGGGTCCAAGCAATCGAGCAACTCCAGGGCCTCAGCCTGGATGAGGGCGACCATTTCGCGCGCTTTTCGCGGACTCCCGCGTTTGTGCGCAACGAACGAGGGGACGGCGACATCGCCAAACGTACTGCGCAGGCGTGCACCACGTACGACCGCACCACACATGCGTGATGGTGCTGCGAACGTACTGACGCTACAACGTGTGGCAACTGTGGATCCGCCCACTTAAAGCGGCAATGCCCTGCCAAATCCCGACAATGCCTGAGATGTGGCAAACTTGGCCACTATGCTGCTTTATGCAGATCAGCTCAGCCTGCCAATTCGTTTCGCTCCAGCCAGTCTCGCAGGAATGTCTGGGCCATTCAACACACGGTCACCGAGTCCGATGCGGACCTACTACCCGTTATTGACACCGAGGACCCGAAGGCACCTTTTCGAGTCGGTATCGTTACAAAAAAACAGGGGGCGAAATTCTCCGTTATCGGCGGAAACTCCGCCGATCGGCGCAAAAAACGGCGCAAATCCCACTTGCGTCACGTCATAAAAATGGGCCGATAGTCTGCGGCCCGAAATGGGCTAGCAGCGACGTAACGGGATCCGCGCTTGCGCAGTGGTTCACGCCGTGCAGCGTCATACGCGCTGCACGGCGTGACGGCTCATAAGGCCGCGCTGCTCCCCCCCACCCGACCGGAACACCCGACCGCAACACCCGACTTGATGGCTGGCCGTCGCTCAGCCCCGAGGTTCGAGTCACGCGATGTGGAGGCGCTCCTGGACGCGGTGGAGCAGAGGAGGGATGCCCTGTATCCCGGGCACGGCCGCAGAGTTGCCCCACGCCACAGCCGGCGTCTGTGGAGGGAGGTGGCAGAGGCCGTCACCGCTGTGGCCCTAACACCACGGACAGGCACCCAGTGCCACAAGAAGGTGAACGACCTCGTCAGAGCAGGCAGGGTGAGCCTCCCCCATATCCCCCATATCCCCCCCTCCCCATATCCCCCATATCCCCCCTCCCCCATATCCCCCATATCCCCCCTCCCCCATATCCCCCCTCCCCCATATCCCCCCTCCCCCATATCCCCCATATCCCCCCTCCCCCATATCCCCCCCTCCCCCATATCCCCCCTCCCCCATATCCCCCCTCCCCATATCCCCCCTCCCCCATATCCCCCATATCCCCCCTCCACCATATCCCCCCTCCCCCATATCCCCCATATCCCCCCTCCCCCATATCCCCCCTCCCCCATATCCCCCCTCCCCCATATCCCCCCTCCCATATCCCCCCTCCCCCATATCCCCCCTCCCCCATATCCCCCCTCCCCCATATCCCCCCCTCCCCCATATCCCCCCCTCCCCCATATCTCATATCCCCAAGTGAATCCAGCCCTAACCTTAACCTCTGCAATGCACGCGCAACCGATGGTGTGCATTCATATACCTGCCTAACACTGTTGCCTTTTACCCCTGCCACCACCCCCCCCCCCCCCCCCCCACAGGAGAAGCGCGCACACAACAATAGGGAGCATGTGAGGACTGGAGGAGGGCCCGCTGATGAGAGGCCACTGATCGTACACGAGGAAAGGGCCCTGGAACTGGCTGGGGGACCTGAGGACCGGGAGGTTGCTGATGCAGAGGTCGGGGCCCCACAAGCAAGTGAGCCACCAACAGCCCGTCCCCATATCCCCCCTCCCCTATATCCCCCTCCCCCGTATCACCTGATCACTGCCTGATGTCTAACCATGCATGCTTCATTGTGTATCGCAGGACCAAACGTCCAGGCACCCATCCCCGCAGATGCAGACCGCCCGCAGGATGTCCCTCGGAGACCACAGGAGACGGAGAGACCCGCACCCTCCAGCATGCGACGCCCGCAGGATGCCCCTCGCACACCACGGGAGACGGAGAGACCTGGAGCAACAGGGAGACGACACCCCCGTCACGTGCGGGAGCGACCACCCAGCGATGAGGGGGGCAGCCACAGGCCCCCGTCACATCCGAGCCAGGACACCACTACCCAGGACACCACTATCCAGGACACCCCTACCCGGGACAGCACTACCCGGGACAGCACTACCCGGGACAGCACTACCCAGGACACCCCTACCCGGGAAGACGAAATACCGGACAGTGACTCAGAGTGGATGGGTGGAGACGAACCCCCACCCCAAAGTGCCATGGACTCAGAGTGGGACGAAGAGCACGACACAACGCCACTGCTGTCACCAACACCCTCCACCATCGCAGAAACACTCACCACGGTTGGGCACTTTAGTGATGAGGCGTCTGGTACACTCACTGGTGCGCACAACACAGCCGTCCCGGTACAGCAGGTGGAGGCAGCAGAGGGACCGGGCGGTCGGAGGGCAGCCCAGGCCAAGCGAACATCTGCCGCCCAGATGGATCCCGGGTTCCTGCAGTTACCACACCCACACATAGATCCGATGCAACCACCGACACGGAGACGAGCGAATAGGGTGACGGGTGGCTTGCGGCGGCTGCGGTCGCAGGTGGAGGAGTCCACCCGCGTCCAGGAGCTGGGAGTGGTCCCGGTCATGCGTGCCACCCAGGCTGACACCGCACGGGTGGCGTCCGCGGTGGAGGCAATGGGTGCGACGGTGTCAGACATGGGGAACGGTTTGCGAGGCCTGGGGCCTTCCGTGCAGGCGGCGTCTGTGGCCCAGGAAATGGCTGCCCTCTCACAGGAGGCCATGAGCCAGTGCCAGCGCCAGATGGCAGAGGCGCTCAACGCCATAGCCCAGTCTCAGCAGGCCATGGCCCAGTCTCAGCAGGCCATGGCCCAGTCTCAGCAGGCCATAGCCCAGTCTCTGCAGGCCATGGCCCAGTCTCTGCAGGCCATGGCCCAGTCTCAGCAGGCCATCGCTGAGGGCATCGGCGCCAGTGGCCATGTGCGAGCTGGCGTCGCACTGTCGCAGACAGGGTTCGACAACCCCCTGGGCTCCATGGCTGCAAACCTGCAGATCCCTGTCGATACCAGCACGGGCCTCCAGGACTGGCAGCGCCAGATGTCGGGGGCGCGTCGGATGGCCAGTCCGTTCGCATCCCCCACCCATGTAGAGGCCTGGGGGCCATCGGGCACCCCGAGGGAGGAGGAGGTGGTGTGGTCCGTCCCGGCTCCCTCTGTAGGGGAGGTCCCGGTACACTGCGACACCTCGGACTCCCCCCCTTCCGTCCCAGGTGCATCGGGTGGGCAACGGGCAGGACAGGCTGGCAGCTCGCCATCCCAGTCGCCCGGGCCGCAGCCTGGCCCATCTAGGCCAGGACGCCTCAGGAAACGGCCGCCAAAGGGATCCGGTGTCAGAGGGCAGGAATCACAGGAGTCCACCTCCAGTTCTGCTGTACCGTCTGGGGAACCACGTAGACGTAGTCAAAGGGCCCGTAAGGCCAAACAATTAGACACTGAGTAAGTTGGCACGGGTGCAGGGCACAGATGAGTTTTAGGGGCTAGGGCACGTGCATGAACTCCTTTGGTTATTAAAGTCAATGTTACACCTACCGAAGCTGCCTTTGTGCTCTGTCCAAAGTGTGCGGGCGTGTCATGTACGTTGAGCGCAAGTGTGTGTGTGACGGGTGGTCTTACCTCAGCCCCAGGTGAGTCTGCCCCCTTCCCCCTGGGCCGCCATCAACATCCCCCGGGCAGAGGACGGGACCGTGCGCTGCAGTGTCACAGCCGCATGCAGGGATGGTCCGGGTGGATGGTGGTACTGTGGCCATGGGTCAGACATAGTCCAACGATGTAGAGCCAGGAGCTCATCGGAGGCGGGTTGTCATCATCCTCCATGGCCTGCGATAGACACGCGTCCACCCGCAACTGGGTGAGCCCGGCCCGTTGTGCCGCCGGTGGATCGGCAATTGGGGGTGGGGGGGTGGTGTGCATGCGGGTGGGGTGTGTGGGGTTGGGGAGGGGGGTGAGGGTGCTGGGTGGGTGGATGGGTGGGGGGTGTGGGTGGTCGGCTGTTGTCATGGTGTGCGGTCTGTGGCCATACTACCCGATTCCCACGCCCATCTAGTCAGTGAAGCGGGCGTCGATCAGTCTGTCCCGTGCCCGCTGGGCCAGCCGGTAACGGTGGACAGCCACCCGCCTGTGTCTACCCCGTCTGCCCTGACCATTGCCCCCATCCGCCTCATCTGGGGAGGACTGGGCCTCTTCCTGCTGCTCCTCCACTCCGCCCTCCTCTGCCTGCGGCACATCGCCCCTCTGCTGGGCTATGTTGTGCAGGACGCAGCACACCACAATGATGCGGCCGACCCTATCTGACCGATACTGGAGGGCGCCCCCAGAGAGGTCCAGGCACCTGAAACGCATCTTCAGCACGCCAAAGCAGCTCTCGATCACTCCCCTTGTCGCTACATGGGCATCATTGTAGCGGTTCTCTGCCTCATTGCGTGGCCTCCGTATAGGCGTCATCAGCCACGATCGCAATGGGTAGCCCCTGTCGCCCAGCAACCAGCCCCTCAGCCGGGGATGGCGTCCCTCGTACATGCCGGGGATGGATGACCGCGACAACACGAATGAGTCGTGTACACTGCCTGGGTGACGGGCGCAGACGTGCAGGATCATCATGCGGTGGTCGCAGACCACCTGTACGTTCATTGAATAGGTCCCCTTCCTATTAGTGAACACGGCCCTGTTCTCTGCAGGTGGCCGCACGGCGACGTGCATCCCATCGATCGCGCCCTGGACCATGGGGAACCCGGCAACGGCAGAGAAGCCCACGGCCCGGGCATCTTGGCTGGCCCGGTCCACGGGGAAGCGGATGTAGCGGTGCGCCATGGCATAAAGGGCATCTGTCACTGGCCCGGATGCACCGATGCACCGATGTCTGCGATATGCCGGACAGGTCCCCACTCGGTGCCTGGAATGACCCCGTTGCATAAAAGTTCAGGGCCACCGTAACCTTGACGGACACGGGGAGAGGGTGTCCCCCGCCAGTGCCACGCGGTGACAGGTGCGCCAGCAGGTGGCAGATGTGTGCCACGGTTTCCCGGCTCATCCGGAGTCTCCTCCTGCATTCCCGGTCCGTGAGGTCCTGGTATGACTGCCGGGGCCGGTACACACGGGGCGCCCTCGGGTGCCTCCGTTGCCGTGGGGCCACGACGTCCTCCTCCCCCTCCTCGTCCTGTCGGTCAGGTGTCCCTCCAGCCTGGGCGGCTGCCGCCTGCCCCTCTGCGGCAGCCTGCGCCGCCTCTCTGGCACGCTCCTCCTCCTCCTCCTCCTCATCCAGGGCAACATAGACATGAGCGGCTGCCACCACGGCGGCCAACATCGCTGGATGGTCTGAAAACATGACGGCCTGGTGGGGGGGAGGGGAACGACGACATGTCATCATTGCCCATATCCCCTCCTCCCCCCAGCCAGGTGGCATGGACCGCATGGGTCCAACTGTTGGAGGCTGGCACCTGGCCAGGTGGACCAACTCATTTGCCCTCCCATCACCCACCCCGGCACGGACCCCCTCCCCAACCCCCAACCTCCACCCCAGCACGGACCCCCCCCCAACCTCCACCCCGGCACGGACCCCCTCCCCAACCTCCACCCCGGCACGGACCCCCTCCCCAACCTCCACCCCAGCACGGACCCCCCCCCCAACCTCCACCCCGGCACGGACCCCCTCCCCAACCTCCACCCCAGCACGGACCCCCCCCCCCAACGTCCACCCCGACACGGACCCCCTCCCCAACCTCCACCCCGGCACGGACCCCCTCCCCAACCCCCAACCTCCACTCCGGCACGGACCCCCCCCCCCAACCTCCACCCCGGCACGGACCCCCTCCCCAACCTCCACCCCGGCACGGACCCCCTCCCAACCTCCACCCCAGCACGGACCCCCCCCCCCCAACCTCCACCCCGGCACGGACCCCCCCCCCAACCTCCACCCCGACACGGACCCCCTCCCCAACCTCCACCCCGGCATGGACCCCCTCCCCAACCCCCAACCTCCACCCCGGCGCGGACCCCCCCCCCAACCTCCACCCCGGCACGGACCCCCTCCCCAACCTCCACCCCAGCACGGACCCCCCCCCAACCTCCACCCCGACACAGACCCCCTCCCCAACCTCCACCCCGGCACGGACCCCCTCCCCAACCTCCAACCTCCACCCCGGCACAGACCCCCTCCCCAACCCCCAACCTCCACCCCAGCACGGACCCCCCCCAACCTCCACCCCGGCACGGACCCCCTCCACAACCCCCAACCTCCACCCCGGCACGGACCCCCTCCCGGCACTCCCCCGGAGCCCAGCCTACTCTAACCACCCCCCCCCCCTCGCCGCACACACACACAAGCCGAGACACACCTCTCCTCACGCAATCAGTCTGCGGCCACGCCATTTCCTGCCCAGAGCCAACCCCCCAGGCCGTCACTCACCTCCTCGCTGGTCGGCGTGAGCCTGGAGCACCGGATCACGCCGATGAAAAGGAGGTTTGATTGACGTCGACGTGAACGGTCATCACGTCGACGGGACTTCGGCCCATCCGGAAGGGAGAATATCGGCAGGCCGAAAATCGGCTGCCTTGCGCAGACCCGTGACATTCTCCGCGGCAGAGGCGCCATTAACGCCCCGCCGACTTTTCTCCCTTCGGAGACTTCGGCGGGGGCGGGGGCGGGATTCACGGCGGCCAACGGCCATTCTCCGACCCGGCGGGGGGGCGGAGAATGACGCCCAGGGTGTCCCCGAAGCAAAGAATCAAGCCTCTATCGGTATGCAACATTGATCCAGACGATGAGTGGTGTGCTACCCTGACGGTCAACCGGTCCCAAATACGATTCCGCCTGGACACTGGTGCCTCCGCCAAAGCCTTTGTGTCAAACCAGCCATCTTGCCATCAGCCTGCCAGCTATTAGATTATAATGGCAATGCCATTGCGGCCAGCGGCTCGTGCCAACTTGAAGTGACGCACAGGTCACGCAAAGCCATCCTTCCCTTTGAAATCGTGGGCTCCTCGAAAGCCTCCCTGCTTGGCGCGCAGGCATGCAAGCTGTTGAACCTAGTTCAGAGAGTTCACGCTCTCTCTCCTGCTGACGCGTCTGCCTTTCAGGACACTGACTTCAGGGCGCAGCTCAACGCCATTATCAACCAGTACGACGGCGTCTTCGAGGGCATGGGCACGCTCCCGTATACCTACAAGATTTTATTAAAACCGAATGCCATGCCTGTGGTGCACGCACCTCACAGGGTCCCAGCACCCCTTAACGACCGCCTCAAGCAGCAGCTGCAGGACCTCCAGAACCAAGGAGTGATTTCCAAAGTCACGGAACCGACCGACTGGTTCAGTCAGTTCCATGGTATGTGTAAAAAAGCCTCCTGGCGACTTGAGAATTTGCATTGATCCCAAGGATCTAAATCGCAATATCATGAGGGAGCATTATCCAATTCCCAAGCACGAAGAGCTCACATGCGAGATGGCTCGCGCCAAGCTCTTCACCAAACCCAACGCCTCAAAAGGATTCTGGCAAATCCAGCTCGACAAATCCAGCAGGAAACTTTGCACATTTAATACCCCCTTTGGCAGATATTGTTACAACAGGATGCCATTTGGGATCATATCTGCAAATGAAGTGTTCCATAGGATTATGGAACAAATGATGGAAGGCATTGAAGGTGTTCGCCTCTATGTCGATGACATAATCATTTGGACCACCACCCCGCAGGAGCATGTTAGTCGCCTCTAGCGCGTATTCAGACGTGTACATGAGCATGGCCTCCGCCTCAACAGGGCCAAATGCTCTTTTGGTCAGACGGAACTCAAGTTCCTCGGTGACCACATCTCCCAATTGGGTGTGCAGCCGGATGCGGACAAGGTAGCTGCCATCACAGCTATGAAAACACCAAAGGACAAGAAGGTGGTCCTCCGACTTCTGGGCATGGTCAATTTTTTAGGGAAATTTATCCCTAACCTCGCCTTTCATACCACGGCTCTCAGGAACCTGGTCAGGAAGACGACAGACATCCAATGGCTGCCCACGAGTGCGAATGGAGAGAACTCGAAACAAAACTGACCACGGCCCCGGTCTTAGCTTTCTTTGATCCAGCAAAGGAGACCAAAATTTTGACCGATGCCAGTCAATCCGGCATTGGGGCTCCTTCAACGTGATGAGGCCTCATCATGGGCCCCCGTTGCATATGCGTCACGTGCGATGACCCCCACAGAGCAGCGCTTCGCGCAGATAGAAAAGGAGTGCCTGGGCCTTCTGACTGGTGTGGTTAAGTTTCACGATTATGTCTACGGACTTCCGCAATTCACCGTCGAGACCGACCATTGCCCGCTGGTCAATATAATACAGAAAGACTTGACTTCCGGTTGCGGCGATGACCAGCTAAGCCGCACGTTTCGGCGGCTCCAGCTCGAACGGACCTTTGGGCTCTTTTAAGAGCCCCAACGGGGAATTTTTTCAGGACAAAACCCGGTGTGGGGTGAGACAACAGGGAGTCCCCCCCGACGAAAAAGAAAAATATCGGTGGCGGCGGCCAGATCGCGAAGAATCCTCGAGGACAGGGGCAGAAGGAAAAAGGAGCAAGGTGGCGGCGGAGGGAGCCCAGGCGACATGGGGGCCGGACCAAGATGAATTTTTGAGACGGTGTGTGGAGCTGCTAAAAAAGGAGGTGCTGGCCTCGATGCTACAAGCAATTGAGGGGTTTAAGGAGACACAAAAGACCCAGGAGATGGAGCTCCGCGTGGTGGAGCAGAAGGTGACGGACAACGAGGACGAGATCCTGGGCCTGGCGGTCAAAATGCAGACGCACGAGGCGCTCCACAAAAAGTGCATTGAAAGGATTGAAGTCCTAGAAAACAGATCACGGAGAAAGAACCTTCGGATCCTGGGTCTCCCCGAGGGAGTGGAAGGAGCGGACGGCGGGGCTTACGTGAGCACGATGCTACGCTCGCTAATGGGAGCTGAGGCCCCCTCGGGCCCCTTGGAAGTGGAAAGGGCCCATCGGGTCCCTGCGAGGAGACCAAAGGCGGGAGAACCACCTAGGGCGACGATCGTGCGATTTCATCGCTTCAATGACAGAGAGGTGGTTCTGAGATGGGCCAAAAAGGTACAAAGTAGCAGATGGGAGAATGCGGTGGTACGGGTGTACCAGGATTGGAGTGCGGAGGTGGCGAGAAGGAGGGCGAGTTTTAATCGAGCCAAGGAGGTGCTACACAAGAAGAAGGTGAAGTTCGGGATGTTGCAGCCGGCGCGACTGTGGGTCACGCACCAGGAGAGGCATCACTACTTCGAAACGGCGGAAGAAGCATGGACCTTCATTAAAAACGAGAAACTGGATCAGAACTGAGGGACTGATGTTGGAGGGGAAACGACAATGCTGATGTATATAGAGATGTAAATTGGGGAGGGGGGACACTGAGAAATGTGGGCGCCGGTGGGGGGGAAGAAGAGACATAGGCGGGGCATGGGGAATGGGTGTGGGGCGGCAGAGGGAGCTGCGCCACGAGGAGCGGGACGGCTCGAGAGAACACGGGGCTTATTGTTCTTGTTCCCGCGCCAGAAAGATGATGGCGGGAAGATAGGCGCAAGGTAGATGGGAGTTCCCCACACGGGGGGTGGGGGGTCAAGGAGAGAGCGGGAGAAGCCGGGTTCAGTTGAAGTCAGCTGACTTTCGGAAGCAATATGGGGGAGTAATCATGCTAGATGGGGATGGGGAGTGGGGTGGGGTAACTGGGCTGCTGCTGCAGAGATCGAAGAGGAACTGGTAAAAGAAAAGGTGGTCGGGGCGGGAATGCGCCGCCTGGGGAACGGGTGGGTGCGCGGAACCGGGACGTGGGACTGGCCCAGAGAGGGTGATGGCTAGTCGACAGGGGAGGCGGGCAGGCAGCCCCCCAGTTCGGCTGATCACGTGGAATGTGAGAGGCCTAAATGGGCCGATTAAGAGGGCCCGAGTGTTCGCGCACTTGAAAGGACTGAGGGCAGATGTGGCCATGCTTCAGTAGACGCACCTGAAGGTGGCGGACCAAGTTAGGTTAAGGAAAGGATGGGTGGGACAGGTGTTCCACTCAGGGCTGGATGCAAAGAACAGAGGGGTGGCCATACTGGTGGGGAAACGGGTGTCATTCGAGGCTAGGAACATTGTAGCAGACAGCGGAGGCAGATATGTGATGGTGAGTGGCAGACTGCAGGGAATGGAGGTCGTGTTGGTTAACGTATATGCCCAGAATTGGGATGATGCGGGATTTATGAAGCGGATGCTGGGACGTATCCCGGACCTGGAGGTAGGAAACCTGATAATGGGGGGGGGACTTCAACACCGTGTTGGACCCAGGGTTAGATAGATCTAGATCTAGGACCGGAAGAAGGCCGGCAGCGGCCAAGGTGCTTAGGGGGTTTATGGACCAAATGGGGGAGTGGATCCGTGGCGATTTGTTAGGCCGATGGCAAAAGAGTTCTCCTTCTTCTCCCATGTTCACAAGGTGTACTCCCGGATAGATTTCTTTGTTTTGGGAAGGTCACTGATCTCGAGGGTGGAAGGAACTGAGTACTCAGCTATAGCTGTTTCAGACCATGCTCCACACTGGGTGGACCTGGAATTAGGAGAGGAGAGGGAGCAGCGTTCACTCTGGCGACTGGATGTGGGATTACTGGATGAGGGAGTCTGCGGAAGGGTGCGGGGATCTATCGAAAGGTACCTGGAGGCCAATCACGACGGGGAGGTACGAGTGGGAGTAGTATGGGAAGCACTAAAGGCGGTGGTCAGAGGAGAGCTGATCTCGATCAGGGCCCACAAGGGGAAAATAGAGGCCAAGGAAAGGGAAAGACTACTGGGGGAGATTTTGAGGGTAGATAATACAGAAAGACTTGAACGACATGACGCCTCACCTCCAGCGTATTCTTCTCAAGCTCCGGCGATATGACTTCCAGCTGGTATACACCCCAGGCAAAGACCTCATCATTGCTGACGCTCTCTCCAGGGCAGTCAACACTCCATGTGACCCAGCGGGATTTGTCTGCCAGGTTGACGCCCATGTGGCATTCGCGGCCTCCAATCTACCAGCCACGGATGAACACCTTGTCCAAATTCGCCGCGAGACGGCGGCTGACCCCTTGCTACAGCGTGTCATGCGCCACCTAATGGACGGGTGGCTCAAGGGCCAATGCCCTCAGTTCTATAATGTCAGAGATGATCTGGCGGTAGTAGACGGGGTTCTTCTAAAACTGGACCGCATTGTCATCCCGCATAGCATGCGCCAACTTGTCCTGAAACAACTACATGAGGGCCAACTTGGCGTGGAAAAGTGCCGCCGACGGGCCCGAGAGGCAGTGTACTGGCCCGGCATTAATGAGGACATAGCCAACACAGTGCTCAACTGCCCCACTTGTCAGCGCTTCCAGCCGGCCCAACCACGTGAGACCCTGCAGCCCCATGAGTTGGTCACGTCACAATGGACCAAGGTGGGCATCAACCTGTTCCACGCGCTGGATAGAGACTATGTCCTGATTGTGGACTACTTTTCGAATTACCCGGAGGTGATATGGTTGCACGACATCACCTCGTCTGCAGTCATTCGTGCATGTAAAGAAACCTTTAGTCGACAAGGCATCCTGCTCACGGTTATGTCGGACAATGGCCCCTGCTTCGCCAGCCAGGAATAGTCCAACTTTGCCGGGCAGTACAATTTTGCCCATGTGACATCCAGTCCCCTGTACCCCCAATCCAACGGCAAAGCGGAGAAGGGAGTACATATAGTCAAACGGCTCCTATGCAAGGCTGCCGATGCTGGGTCTGATTTCTACCTTGCCTTGCTGGCCTATCGCTCTGCCCCACTGTCCACTGGCCTGTCGCCAGCCCAGTTACTCATGGGTCGCACCCTGAGGATGACGGTGCCGTCCGTCCATGTCCCAGACCTCGACCACGTTCCGGTCCTTCGCCGGATGCAGCTGTCTCGTGCACAGCACAAGGCGGCTCATGACTCCCGTGCAGCTGATCTCCCTGCTCTGGCTCCAGGTGACAACGTCCGCGTCCATCTTCCGGATGGTGGCTGGTCTGCAACCGCTGTTGTCCTTCGGCAGGTGGCCCCCAGCTCATTCCTGGTTCATCTACCAGATGGCTCTATTCTGCGCCGCAATCGACGCGCCCTTCGTCTCGTTCCACACTCGCCACGTGACCCTCCACTGTCGCCTCGCCCACCTGCTGACCCTGCCATGGACTATGCAGAGTTCCCTGTCACTCTGCATCCCCTTGACTTTGGCGCAGTCCAGCCCGCTCCTGAACTGGCGGCTCTCGACCCATCCTTGAGGCGGTCAACCAGAATTCGTCGCCCACCTCAGAGACTTAATTTATGAACTTTGTGGACTTATAGACTCTTTGAATTGTTTTCTTGCTTTGATTGATCGTTTCCCTGGTTTGTATAGAGTGTTGATCTCGTTATTCTTGTTGCATACTGCTTCTCTGCACCAGGCACCTTCCCATGTAAATAGCTTAGTTCTCATGTACATAGTCCTGTAAATATGTCTTCGCACCCCACACGTAGTTAGGAACATTCTCACCATACATTATTTATTGCCACACACATACATTCTTTTATAAAAGGGGGGATGCAATAATATACAGCAGTATATCATGGTGCAGATACACACACAGTGATGGACACACAACAAGACCAATCAACACACACAACACCGCAGCCAATCACCAGTTAGAGCACACTCACTATAACGACAGGGGGCATCAGAGTTCCCGCTCATTCGGGATGCAGCCTTTTAGAAGGACAGAGCTTACAGCACAGATCTTCACCATGTGCTGAGTGCATAGACTGGTTAGGACAGGCATAGGTCTTTAGTTTAATCTAACATCGTGTTAACCCACAGTGAAAGTATGTTCAACACTTTCTAACTTAATAAAATAGTGTTGCACTATTTTAAGTGTTGGTGGCCTGTATGTGTTCCACGGATCCAGAGCACCCAACACATCAGGGGGGAGGAACGATGGTGGCTGCGTACCTTAACAATACCGTATTTACGGCCTTTTGCTGTTTTGAGGATATACTGGAGGAATGGGGTTGAGGGTGGGGGTTTTCCGTCTGCGGAAACAAAACCTCTAGATTCCCACAGGGGTAGGAACTCAGTTAAGCTGTTGCAGACATATAGGCTGTTGGAGTATATGTCGGGTCGGGTCGGGAATGAGTCAGAGTGCTGTACAATGTAGGCTACGGCTGCTAGTTCGGCTGCCTGCGAACCTAGATGTCCAGGCAATTTCAGTGAGATTTCTTTTAACGCGCGTCCCTGCGCATCCTCTACGTAGATACCACAACCTGTGATTCTTTTACCATTTAAAACTGTGGAGGAGCCATCCACATAAATCCTAAGAGCTGTGTCTGTGGGCTGGGGTCTCTGGAGTGTAGTACCTGGTTTTGGGGGAGCTGATTTGGGGACAAAGGGTATTGTACTTGGTGGTAATGATCTCACACTCATGTGGGGTGCCTGCGTACTGTAAATTGTCTGCTCGAAATGTGTGTGTCTTAGTCCGTAATGTCCCGTCCTTGTAGGAGTAGGGTCCATCATGCTGCGCGTATTTGGCTGACTGTGCTGTCCTTTAGTCTGCCATCTAGTAGAAGTTGGGTTGGGGTGTGTTCTGTCAAAATGGTTACGGGGTTGAGTCCTGTTATGTACGCAAAGTACTGAACAGCCCAAAAAACTGTGAGCAAGTGCCTTTCGGAGGCAGAATCTCCTTGCTTTACCGGATCGAGAACTCGTGAGGCGTATGCTACGGGGCCTAAATGATCGTGCCTTTCCTGAAGGAGCACGGCCGAAAGGGTTCGGTCGGGAGATGCGACTTCTATTGCAAATGGAATGAGTGCGTCTGGTATCTGTAAAGCGGGAGCTGTGCTCAGGGCACGTTTTAATGCACCCATGGCATCCGTGTGCTGTGGAAGCCATTTCCATGGGCTTGCTTTTTTAGGAGCTCGGAAAGAGTGGCTGCCTTTGTGGCAAAACCGTCTATGTGGTTCCTGCAGTAGCCAACCAGTCCTAGAAATGACCGGAGGGCTGTAACATTATGGGGCAAGGGTAATTTAACAATGGAGTCAATACGTTTCGCCTCGATCTCGCATTTGCCATGGGTGATTACTGTGCCTAAATAAATGACCTTTTCCTGCTGAATATGGGCCTTTTGGGGTCATGAAGGAGTCCTAATAATTCGGTGAGAAGCTAAATGTGCTCTCCCTTAGTGTCCGTCTGTAGAAGTAAGTCACCTACATACTGAACGAGGCAATCGCGTCGGGAAAATTGAGCTAATCCATTTGCCAGCTGTCAGTGGAAAATTGAGGGGGAGTTGTGAAAGCCTTGTGGTAGGCACGTCCACGTGTATTGCTGTCCCTGGAAGGTGAAAGCAAATTTGTATTGGCACGCTTTATGCAATGGAATGGACCAAAAGCCATTGCTGATGTCCAAAACCGTGAACAATTTCGAATGAGGTTCCTGTTTTAACATCTTTTCCTGACAGGCCAAGTTGGGACATTGTTAGTAGAGGCTACTGAACGAAGTACGCCTTGGTCAAGTAAACTTTGGATGACTTTTGCAATTTCTCCCTCTGCTTAATGGGGGAAACAGTTTTTGGGGTTTTGGGTCGGGTCCTGTGATGTTAACTACACCTGCGATCCTGCCGCAGTCGTGCTTGTGCTGGGCAAAAGATGATTTGTGTTTCTGTAAAACGTCTCTAACTTCTTTGCCTTGACTACTGGTTCGTGGATCAACCCAGAAGTCTCCTACTGCACTAATCGTGTGTGCGTAATCTCTAACTGTGAGCGTGGCGGGGGCTCGTGCTGCCTTTGCCATTCTCCATACACATCTATTGACGGGGTGGAATGAAAGATTGTGGGAGCTCATGAAGTCTATCCCCAAAATGTGTTCGGCTGTCTGCGGTAGATCTACTAGAACAACTAGTAGATCTACTAGTTTTGTCTTAATGTTGCCTATCTGAATAGCCACAGGGGCCGCAATGTGTCCCTGCTGTGAGTGTCCTGTGAAGCCGCTGAGGGTAATGGTGTCTGTGGTTAGGGGCTGTTTAGCACAGGGCTAAATCGCTGGCTTTGAAAGCAGACCAAGGCAGGCCAGCAGCACGGTTCAATTCCCGTAACAGCCTCCCCGAACAGGCGCCGGAATGTGGCGACTAGTGGCTTTTCACAGTAACTTCATTTGAAGCCTACTTGTGACAATAAGCGATTTTCATTTCATTTCATTTTTTCATGTATCCCGGTGGAACATTGTGGAGGAATTTAACATGGTACGGAACCCTCCTGTGTCCCAAAGAAATTCTACAGGGTGTCCCCGGACTGCGCCTGCTACTACCGATCTTCCGGACTTGTCCCAAAGGGTGTCGCAGACCCAAGTTGGGGAGTCCGAACACTGTCAATTGGTGCCGTTCATGTCTGCATTCTCGGAACGGGCGCTAACACTGTGAATGGGCTTGGCTCTGTTCTTATATAGGGTATTTGCCTGCTGGTTTCGCTGCTATTTCGGGGGGGCTTTGCACTCTCTGGCGTAGTGTCCTAACTGTCCACAATTGTAGCACTCTTGTGATTTAGGCTGCTGTGGGCTTTTCTTCCCTCGGTTACCTATGCGGGGTTTTGATGTGTCCTGACTGGATGCATGTTAGCATCTGCCTGCTCTTCCTCTACTTTTCCGTGTTCTGACCTTCCCTGAAGGGACTGTTCCCAAGCTCGGGATAATCTCTTCAATACCCATTTCTCATTATGTGTGTCGTCTGAGGGGTCATAATTGGCACAAGCTCTCTGTCCTGCTTCGGTCACGTGGGAGACTAGGATGCGAGTCCATTTGGCCATATTTTCTGATGTCAAATGGGCGCGGACTAACTCTCCAAATACTGCTGTAAAGTGGGTTCAAAGGCGTCCAGCAAACGCTGTTGGGTGCTCGGTCTTTTTCTGTCTGCATTTATTGAGTCCTTCTACGGGATCTCCCTTATCGCATCTAGGATCGCTGCATGCATTTCTTGGAGAGTGCCTCCTCCTACATTTTGTGGTTCGGGAAGGGCTGCCACGACTGAGGGGTCGAGGCTCAAAACTGTGAGCATAACTTGCTCCCTTTCGTTCAGGCCGTACATGGTCGCCTGTTGTATAACTTTCGCGAAATAATGGTGCGGGTCCGATGTGGGTTGGAACGGTTTGATTTTGTCACACGCGTCCCTTAATTGAGTGACAGTTAATGGGGTGGTGTACAGAAAATCGGGGTCTCCGTTTGTTGTGGCCCTGCGCTGTGTGGTGACAGGGTTCATGGGATTGTGTACTACCTGTGCAGTCGGGGGTGGGGGTGCTTTCCTTTTCTGGGTTTTGTCTTGGGTACATGCTCCATGCACATAGCGATGGGCAGTTTCATTTAGCTCCTGCCAATCGGGGCCATTTTCCTGATCTTGCTGGTGTCCAAATGTATCTTGGGAACCATTTTGTACTGAGAGCAGGGATTGCAGGTCTGTAATTTGCTTTCGGCACTTGGCGTGGTCTACCGAGCTCTGCCTTTGTTCCGTGGTGGAACTGTGGAGTGCTCGTAGGGCTGCTTTTAAATCCTGACATTGCTTCTTTAATTGATCGACTTGAAGCTCTGTGTCTTCTCTTACCAACGTGCGTTGCGTGTCTTGGTAGGCCTTATAGTACTGGGACTGAAAGCTGCTTAGGTGAGCGAGACAAGAATGGTGTGCCCATTTGACATCCGCCATCTCCTTATCCTTCGCTGCTAACTGCTCTCTGAGTTGCTTATTAACTTTCTCGCACTCGCTAGCGTCTCCCTCACTATTCACGACCTCCTCTGTGCCTCGCTATTGTGCCAAGCAGGACACGATTGCCATCGGCTTACGAACTTTTCCTAAACTCTTCTTATGAATCTCGGTCAGGTTATCCCACCAAGTCTGTCCTATACTTCCGGGACCTGTTTCCTCATTTGCGCAAAATTTGTTCCAAAGGGGCCATCCTTTCCCTTTTAGATACTTCCGAATTTTCTCTTATCATATGCGACACTGCTCTGCTCTATTGGTCGCTGCGACCTCAAATTCCTGGGGTTTCATAAGGCGTTCCATTGCCTTCATTGCCATTTCTACTGTAATCTCTGGGTTTCTACTGTAAATTTGGAACGGGGGGGGGGGAATAAAGCGATGATGCAAACACGGGTACGGCTCAAGCTAATTCCCGGTCTACAAAACTCCCAACAGTTTTACACAACAAAATCTATCGAGGTTACCTTATATCCCTTGTTAGTACGCATGCAAATTACACACTTCCGAATCTTGGAGGTTTGATCGATACTGGTCTTACGCTTGTGGTTTTGACTTTTTCCAATTGGGTTCTCTTGGAGTGACAAAGTCACTTCTAGGTCGAGTCCCACCAGAGTCGCCAGTAATGTTTCTCTCTTTCAGTGGCTATAAACATGGCGATTAATAAGGTCGCCTTTCTTAATCTTAATTATGAATATGCTTTCAGAGTCGCCAGGTATCTATTGATACCGCCACAAGGTTGAACCGAATACCGATCAAAGAGCCAATACATCAGTTAGTTAGTTCAAAGTCAATGCTACTGTATTTACACACAGTATGATTTACTCATGCACAATAACACTACAGGCTAAACTATGTCTTTCACTAACACCTATACTTAATTTCGGGTGCCCACTTAGGTCAGAGGAACAGTGGCCGTTGTTCGGATCTGAGGCTGTTGGGTTCGAAGAAGTAGCAGGAGTACAGCTAAGGTCGTCCGTCTGGGAGTGAGCGTTGAACTTGAACTTACTTGCTTCTGGTGGTTCAGGTGGAAGGGTCTCTCCAGTTGAGAGCCGAATCCAAGAGGCTGAACGTATGGCGGGGGTTCCTTCTTATACTCGGGGGGGCTTTGCACGCTTTTAGGCGGGCCTTAACCTTGGCCTCAATTAATTGGGCCGCTTCTCGATCACTGCTATCGATCTGAGCCAATAAAGGGGCGGGTGCCTTGATGGCTGGGCGTATCCTAAGTGGCTGTTGGCCTTGCTTTGTTTGTTTCTTCTTATTGGGGTAGTGGCGCCGGAATGTCTGGGACGGTACCGGCTCCCTGAGCACTAGTCTTTGTTCATCGGAGATGGGCCATCAATGTGCAAATCGGCCAAGAGTTTCAGTTCTGTCTGCAGTCTGTCTTTTAAATACACATTCAGGCTCTGTGCCTGCTTGTTACTTTGCATTGTCCATTATTCCCTGTATGTTCTGCAGTGTCCATTTTATATGCTGGAAGTGGCCATCCCAGGTGGCTACATTCCCCTGAATTTTGCCAATCATTTTAGCTGCATGTTCTCTATTTACCGACCCACGTTTCATGGGCAGCACGGTAGCACAGTGGTTAGCACAGTTGCATCACAGCTCCGGGCTCCCAGGTTTGATTCTCGGCTTAGGTCACTGTCAGTGTGGAGTCTGCATGTTCTCCCCGTGTTTGCGTGCGTTTCCTCCGGGGGCTTCAGTTGCCTCCCACTGTCCAAAGATGTGCAGGTTACATGGGTTGGCTATGCTAAATTACCCGTGGTGTCCAAAAAAGGTTAGGTGGCGTTACGGGGATAGGGTGGAGGTGTGGGAAAGAGTAGAGGTATGGAGTTAGATAGGGTGCTCTTTTCAAGGGCCGGAGCAGACTCAATGGGCCGAATGGCCTCCTTCAGCACCGTAAATTCTATGAAATTCAATGAAACCACTCCACATCACCCAAACCACTCCCCAAACCCCTCCCCATCACCCAAACCCCTTCCCACCACCCAAACGTCTCCCTATCACCCAAACCCCACCCCATCACCCAAACCCCGCCCCATCTGGACAAACTCCCCCCCATCACCGAACCCCTTCCCCATCACCCAAACCCCTCCCCATCACCCAAACCCCTCCCCATCACCCAAGCCCCTCCCCATCACCCAAATCCCTCCCCATCAACCCAAACCCCACCCCATCTGCCCAACCACTCCCCATCAGACAAATCCCTCCCCATCAACCAACCCCTCCCTGTTGCACAAACCCCTCCCCATCACCCAAACCCCTCCCCATCACCCAAATCCCTCCCCATCAACCAACCCCTCCCTGTTACACAAACCCCTCCCCATCACCCAAACCCCTCCCCACCACCCAAACCCCTCCCCATCACCCAAACCCCTCCCCATCACCCAAATCCCTCCCCATCACCCCAAACCCCACCCCATCACCCAAACTCCTCCCATCACCCAAACCCCTCCCCATCACCCAAACCCTTCCCCATCCCCCAAACCCCTGCCCATCAACCCAAACCCCACCCCATCTGCCCAACCCCTCCCCATCACCCAAATCCCTCCCCATCAACAAAACCCCTCCCTGTTACACAAACCCCTCCCCATCCCCCAAACCCCTACCCATCACCCCAAAACCCACCCCATCCCCCAAACCCCTCCCCATCACCCAAACCCCGCCCCATCTGGACAAACTCCCCCCATCACCAAACCCCCTCCCCATCACCCAAACCCCCTCCCCATCACCCAAACCCCTCCCCATCACCCAAACTCCTCCCCATCACCCAAACCCCTTCCCATCACCCAAACCCCTCCCCATCACCCAAATCCCTCCCCATCAACCCAAACCCCACCCCATCACCCAAACTCCTCCCATCATCCAAACCCCTCCCCATCACCCAACCCCTCCCCTTCACCCAAATCCCTCCCCATCAACCAAACCCCTCCCCGTTACACAACCCACTCCCCGTCACCCAAATGCCTCCCCATCACCCCAAAACCAACCCCATCCCCCAAACCGCTCCCCATCACCCAAACCCCTCCCCATCACCCAAACCCCCCCATCACCCAAACACCTGCCCATCACCCAAACCCCTCCCCATCACCCAAATCCCTCCCCATCAACCCAAACCCCACCCCATCACCCAAACTCCTCCCATCATCCAAACCCCTCCCCATCACCCAACCCCTCCCCTTCACCCAAACCCCTCCCCATCACCCAAACCCTTCCCCATCCCCCAAACCCCTGCCCATCAACCCAAACCCCACCCCATCTGCCCAACCCCTCCCCATCACCCAAATCCCTCCCCATCAACAAAACCCCTCCCAATCCCCCAAACCCCTACCCATCACCCCAAAACCCACCCCATCCCCCAAACCCCTCCCCATCACCCAAACCCCGCCCCATCTGGACAAACTCCCCCCCATCACCAAACCCCCTCCCCATCACCCAAACCCCCTCCCCATCACACAAACCCCTCCCCATCACCCAAACTCCTCCCCATCACCCAAACCCCTTCCCATCACCCAAACCCCTCCCCATCACCCAAATCCCTCCGCATCAACCCAAACCCCACCCCATCACCCAAACTCCTCCCATCATCCAAACCCCTTCCCATCACCCAACCCCTCCCCTTCACCCAAATCCCTCCCCATCAACCAAACCCCTCCCCGTTACACAACCCACTCCCCGTCACCCAAATGCCTCCCCATCACCCCAAAACCAACCCCATCCCCCAAACCGCTCCCCATCACCCAAACCCCTCCCCATCACCCAAACCCCCCCATCACCCAAACACCTGCCCATCAGCCAAACTCCACCCCATCACCCCAAAGCCCCCCAACACCGAAACCCCTCCCCATCACCCCAATCCCCACCACCCAAACCTCTCCCCATCACCCCAAACTCCACCGCTTCACCCAAATCCCTCCCCATCACCCAAACCCCTCCCCATCACTCATACCCCTCCCCATCACCCAAACCCCACCCATCTGCTCAACCCCTCCCCATCACCCAAACCCCCCCATCACCCAAACAGCTCCCGATCTGACAAACCCCATCCCATCACCCCAAACACCTCGCCATCACCGAAACACCTCCCCATCACCCCAAACCCCATCACTCAAATCCCTCCCCATCACCCAAAGCCCTTCCCATCACCCCAAACCGCTCCCCATCACCCAAACCCCTCCCCATCACCCAAACCCCTCCCCATCACCCAAACGCCTCCCCATCACTTCAAACCCCACTCCACCATCCAAACCCCTCCCCATCACCCAAACCCCACCCCATCTGCCAAAACCCACACCATCATCCCATACCCCTCCCCATTACCGAAACCCCTCCCCATCACCCCAAACCCCACTTCATCATCCAAAGCCCTCCCCATCACACAAACCGCACCCCATCACCCCAAACCCCTCCCGATCACCCAAACCCTTCCCCATCCCCCAAACCCCTCCCCATCAACCCAAACCACACCCCATCTGCCCAGCCCCTCCCCATCACCCAAATCCCTCCCCATCACCCAAACCCCTCCCCATCACCCAAATCCCTCCCCATCATCCAAACCCTTCCCCATCACCCAAATCCCTCCCCATCACCCCAAACCCCACCCCATCACCCCAAACCTCACCCCATCATCCAAACCCCTCCCCATCACCCAAACCCCTCCCCATCACCCCAAACCCCACCCCGTCTGCCAAACACCTCCCCATCAGCAAAACCCCACCCCATCATCTAAACCCCTCCCCATCACACAAACCCCTCCCCATCACCCCAAACCCCACCCCATCTGCCAAACCCATCCCCATCACCCCAAACCCCATCCCATCATCCAATCCCCTCCCCATCACCCCAAACGCCTCTACATCACACAAACCCCGCCGCATCTCCCAAACCCCTCCCTATTACCCAAACCTCTCCCCATCACCCAAACCCCTCCCATTCACCCAAACCCCTCCCCATCACCCAAACCCCTCCCCATCTCCCAAACCCCTCCACATCACCCAAACCCCTCCACATCACCCAAACCCCTCCCCATCACCCAAACCCCTCCCCATCACCCAAACCCATCCCCATCACCGAAACCCCACCTCATCTGCCAAACTCCTCCCCATCACCCAAACCCCTCCCCATCACCAAAACTGCTCCCCTTCACCCAAACCCCTCCCCATCACCCAAACCCCTCCCCATTACCCAAACCCCTCCACATCACCCAAATCCCTCCCCATTACCCAAACCCTTCCCCATCACCCAAACCACTCCCCATCTGCCAAACTCCTCCCCATCACCCTAACACCTTCCCATCACCAAAACCGCTCCCCATCACCGAACCCCCTCACCATCACCCAAACCCCTCCTCATCACCCAAACCCCTCCACATCAGTCAAACCCCTCCCCATCACCCAAACCCCTCCCCATCACCCAAACCCCACCCACCTGCCAAACCCCACCCCGTCACCCCAAACCCCTCCACATCACCGAAACCCCTCCCCATCACCCCAATCCCCACCACCCAAACCACTCCCCATCACCCCAAACTCCACCCCTTCACCCAAATCCCGCCCCAACACCCAAACCCCTCCCCATCACTCAAACCCCTCCCCATCACCCAAACCCCACCCATCTGCCAAACCCCTCCCCATCACTCAAACCCCTCCCCATCACCCAAACCCCACCCACCTGCCAAACCCCACCCCATCACCCCAAACCCCTCGCCATCACCGAAACACCTCCCCATCACTCCAAACCCTATCACTCAAATCCCTCCCCATCACCCAAAGCCCTCCCCATCACCCCAAACTGCTCCCCATCACCCAAACCCCTCCCCATCACCCAAACCCCTCCCCATCACCCAAACCCCTCCCCATCACCCCAAACTCCACTCCATCATCCAAACCCCTCCCCATCACCCAAACCCCACCCTGTCTGCCAAACCCCACACCATCACCCCATACCCCTCCCCATCACCGAAACCGCTCCCCATCACCCCAAACCCCACTCCATCATCCAAACCCCGCCCCATCACACAAACCGCACCCCATCACCCCAAACCCCTCCCCATCACCCAAACCCCTCCCCATCACCCAAACCCCTCCCCATCAACCAAGTCCCTCCCCATCACCCCACCCCATCACCCCAAACCGCACCCCATCATCCAAACCCCTCCCCATCACCCAAACCCCTCCCCATCACAACAAACCCCACCCTGTCTGCCAAACACCTCCCCATCACCAAAACCCCACCCCATCATCTAAACACCTCCCCATCACACAAACCCCTCCCCATCACCCCAAACCCCACCCCATCTGCCAAACCCCTCCCCATCACCCCAAACCCCATCCCATCATCCAATCCCCTCCCCATCACCTCAAAGGCCTCCACATCACTCAAACCCCTCCGCATCACCAAAACCCCTCCCCATTACCCAAACCCCTCCCCATCACCCAAACCCCTCCCCATCACCCAAATCCCTCCCCATCACCTGAACCCCTCCCCATCACCCAAACCCCTCCCCATCACCCAGACCCCTCCACATCACCCAAAACCCTCCCCATCAACTAAACCCCTCCCCATCACCCAAACCCCTCCCCATTACCCAAACCCCTCCACATCACCCAAATCCCTCCCCATCACCCTAACCCCTCCCCATCACCCAAACCCCTCCCCATCACCCAAACCCTTCCCCATCACTCAAACCGCTCCTCGTCTGCCAAACCCCTCCCCATCACCCAAACACCTTCCCATCACCAAACCGCTCCCCATCACCCAAACCCCTCCCCATCACCCAAACCCCCCCATCACCCAAACCTCCCCTCACCCAAACCCCTCCACATCACCCAAACCCCACCCACCTGCCAAACCCCTCCCCATCACCGCAACCCCTCACCATCACCTCAAACCCCACCACCCAAACCCCTCCCCATCACCCCAAACCCCACCCCATCACCCAAACCCTTCCCCATCCCCCAAACCCCTGCCCATCAACCCAAACCCCACCCCATCTGCCCAACCCCTCCCCATCACCCAAATCCCTCCCCATCAACAAAACCCCTCCCTGTTACACAAACCCCTCCCCATCCCCCAAACCCCTACCCATCACCCCAAAACCCACCCCATCCCCCAAACCCCTCCCCATCACCCAAACCCCGCCCCATCTGGACAAACTCCCCCCCATCACCAAACCCCCTCCCCATCACCCAAACCCCCTCCCCATCACACAAACCCCTCCCCATCACCCAAACCCATTCCCATCACCCAAACCCCTCCCCATCACCCAAATCCCTCCCCATCAACCCAAACCCCACCCCATCACCCAAACTCCTCCCATCATCCAAAGCCCTCCCCATTACCCAACCCCTCCCCATCACCCAAATCCCTCCCCATCAACCAAACCCCTCCCCGTTACACAACCCACTCCCCGTCACCCAAATGCCTCCCCATCACCCCAAAACCAACCCCATCCCCCAAACCCCTGCCCATCACCCAAACACCACCCCCTCTCCCAAACCGCTCCCCATCACCCAAACCCCTCCCCATCACCCAAACCCCCACATCACCCAAACACCTGCCCATCAGCCAAACTCCACCCCATCACCCCAAAGCCCCCCATCACCGAAACCCCTCCCCATCACCCCAATCCCCACCACCCAAACCTCTCCCCATCACCCCAAACTCCACCGCTTCACCCAAATCCCTCCCCATCACCCAAACCCCTCCCCATCACTCATACCCCTCCCCATCACCCAAACCCCACCCATCTGCTCAACCCCTCCCCATCACCCAAACCCCCCCATCACCCAAACACCTCCCGATCTGACAAACCCCATCCCATCACCCCAAACACCTCGCCATCATCGAAACACCTCCCCATCACCCCAAACCCCATCACTCAAATCCCTCCCCATCACCCAAAGCCCTTCCCATCACCCCAAACCGCTCCCCATCACCCAAACCCCTCCCCATCACCCAAACCCCTCCCCATCACCCAAACGCCTCCCCATCACTTCAAACACCACTCCACCATCCAAACCCCTCCCCATCACCCAAACCCCACCCGATCTGCCAAAACCCACACCATCACCCCATACCCCTCCCCATTACCGAAACCCCTCCCCATCACCCCAAACCCCACTCCATCATCCAAAGCCCTCCCCATCACACAAACCGCACCCCATCACCCCAAATCCCTCCCCATCACCCAAACCCCTCCCCATCACCCAAATCCCTCCCCATCATCCAAACCCTTCCCCATCACCCAAATCCCTCCCCATCACCCCAAACCCCACCCCATCACCCCAAACCTCACCCCATCATCCAAACCCCTCCCCATCACCCAAACCCCTCCCCATCACCCCAAACCACACCCCGTCTGCCAAACACCTCCCCATCAGCAAAACCCCACCCCATCATCTAAACCCCTCCCCATCACACAAACCCCTTCCCATCACCCCAAACCCCACCCCATCTGCCAAACCCCTCCACGTCACCCCAAACCCCACCCCATCATCCAATCCCCTCCCCATCACCCCAAACGCCTCCACATCACACAAACCCCGCCGCATCTCCCAAACCCCTCCCTATTACCCAAACCTCTCCCCATCACCCAAACCCCTCCCCATCACCCAAACCCCTCCCCATCACCCAAACCCCTCCCCATCACCCAAACCCCTCCACATCAACTAAACCCCTCCACATCACCCAAACCCCACCCCATCACCCAAACCCCTCCCCATCACCCAAACCCATCCCCATCACCGAAACCCCTCCTCATCTGCCAAACTCCTCCCCATCACCCAAACCCCTCCCCATCACCAAAACTGCTCCCCTTCACCCAAACCCCTCCCCATCAGCCAAACCCCTCCCCATTACCAAAACCCTTCCCCATCACCCAAACCACTCCCCATCTGCCAAACTCCTCCCCATCACCCAAACACCTTCCCATCACCAAAACTGCTCCCCATCACCCAAACCCCTCACCATCACCCAAACCCCTCCCCATCACCCAAACCCCTCCACATCACTCAAACCCCTCCCCATCACCCAAACCCCTCCCCATCACCCAAACCCCACCCACCTGCCAAACCCCACCCTGTCACCCCAAACCCCTCCACATCACCGAAACCCCTCCCCATCACCCCAATCCCCACCACCCAAACCACTCCCCATCACCCCAAACTCCACCCCTTCACCCAAATCCCGCCCCAACACCCAAACCCCTCCCCATCACTCAAACCCCTCCCCATCACCCAAACCCCACCCATCTGCCAAACCCCTCCCCATCACTCAAACCCCTCCCCATCACCCAAACCCCACCCACCTGCCAAACCCCACCCCATCACCCCAAACACCTCCCCATCAGCGAAACACCTCCCCATCACCCCAATCCCCACCACCCAAACCCCTCCCCATCACCCCAAACTCCACCCCTTCACCCAAATCCCTCCCCATCACCTAATCCCCTCCCCATCACTCAAACCCCTCCCCCATCACCCAAACCCCACCCATCTGCCAAACCCCTCCCCATAACCCAAACCCCCCATCACCCAAACACCTCCCCATCTGCCAAACCCCATCCCATCACCCCAAACCCCTCGCCATCACCAAAACACCTCCCCATCACTCCAAACCCCATCACTCAAATCCCTCCCCATCACCCAAAGCCCTCCCCATCACCCCAAACCGCTCCCCATCACCCAAACCCCTCCCCATCACCCAAACCCCTCCCCATCACCCAAACCCCTCCCCATCACCTCAAACCCCACTCCATCATCCAAACGCCTCCCCATCACCCAAACCCCACCCCGTCTGCCAAACCCCACACCATCACCCCATACCCCTCCCCATTACCGAAACCCCTCCCCATCACCCCAAACCCCACTCCATCATCCAAACCCCTCCCCATCACACAAACCGCACCCCATCACCCCAAACCCCTCCCCATCACCCAAATCCCTCCCCATCACCCAAACCCCTCCCCATCAACCAAATCCCTCCCCATCACCCCAAACCCCACCCCATCACCCCAAACCCCACCCCATCATCCAAACCCCTCCCCATCACCCAAACCCCTCCCCATCACCACAAACCCCACCCTGTCTGCCAAACACCTCCCCATCACCAAAACCCCACCCCATCATCTAAACACCTCCCCATCACACAAACCCCTCCCCATCACCCGAAACCCCACCCCATCTGCCAAACCCCTCCCCATCACCCCAAACCCCACGCCATCATCCAATCCCCTTCCCATCACCTCAAAGGCCTCCACATCACTCAAACCCCTCCGCATCACCCAAACCCCTCCCCATTACCCAAACCCCTCCCCATCACCTGAACTCCTCCCCATCACCCAAACCCCTCCCTATCACCCAGACCCCTCCACATCACCCAAACCCCTCCCCATCAACTAAACCCCTCCCCATCACCCAAACCCCTCCCCATCACCAAAACCGCACCCCTGCACCCAAACCCCTCCCCATCACCCAAACCCCTCCCCATTACCCAAACCCCTCCACATCACCCAAACCCCTCCCCATCACCCTAACCCCTCCCCATCACCCAAACCCCTCCCCATCACCCAAACCCTTCCCCATCACCCAAACCGCTCCCCGTCTGCCAAACTCGTCCCCATCACCCAAACACCTTCCCATCACCAAACCGCTCCCCATCACCCAAACCCCTCCCCATCACCCAAACCCCCCCATCACCCAAACCCCTCCCCATCACCCAAACCCCTCCACATCACCCAAACCCCACCCACCTGCCAAACCCCTCCCCATCACCGCAACCCCTCACCATCACCCCAAACCCCACCACCCAAACCCCTCCCCATCACCCCAAACCCCACCCCTTCACCCAAATCCCTCCCCATCACCCAAAACCCTCCCATCACCCCAAACCCCACCCCATCATCCAAACCGCTCCCCATCACCCAAACCCCTCCCCATCACCCAAATCCCTCCCAATCACCCCAAACCCCACCCCATCATCCAAACCCCTCCCCATCACCCAAAGCCCTCCCCATCACCCCATACCCCACCCCATCTGCCAAACCCCTCCCCATCACCCCAAACCGCTCCCCATCATCCAAACGCCTCCCCATCACCCCAAATCCCACCCCATCATCCAAACCCCTGCCCATCACCCAAAGCCCTCCCCATCACCCAAACCCCACCCCATCATCCAAACCCCTCCCCATCACCCCAAACCTCTCCCCTCACCCAAACCCCACCCCATTTGCCAAACTCCACCCCATCTGCCAACCCCCACCCCATCATCCAAACCCCTCCCCATCACCCAAACCCCTCCCCATCACCCAAACTCCACCCAATCATCGAAACCCCTCCCCATCACCCAAACCCCTCCCCATCACCCCAAACTCCAACCCGTCTGCCAAACCCCTCCCCATCATCCAATCCCCTCCCCATCACCCAAACCCCTCCCCATCACCCCAAACACCACCAGTCTGCCAAATCCCTCCCCATCACTCAAACCCCTCCCCATCACCCAAACCCCTCCCCATCACCCAAAACCCCGCCCCATCACCCAAAGCCCCCATCTCCCAAACCCCTCCCCATCACCCCAAACCCCTCCCCTTCACCCCAAACCCCACACCATCACCCAACCCCTCCCCATCACCCAAAACCCTCCCCATCACCCAAACTCCACCCAATCATCCAAACCCCTCCCCATCCCCCAAACCCCTCCCCATCACCCCAAACCCCACCCCATCTGCCAAACCCCTCCCCATCATCCAAACCCCTCCCCATCACCCCAAACCTCAACCCGTCTGCCAAACCCCTCCCCATCATCCAATCCCCTCCCCATCACCCAAACCCCTCCCCATCACCCCAAACCCCACCAGTCTGCCAAACCCTTCCCCATCACTCAAACCCCTCCCCATCACCCAAAACCCCACCCCATCACCCAAGGCCCCCATCTCCCAAACCCCTCCCCATCACCCCAAACCCCTCCCCATCCCCCAAACCCCTCCCCATCCCCCAAACCCCTCCCCATCACCCAAACCCCTCCCCATCACCCCAAACCCCTCCCCATCACCACAAACCCCTCCCCATCACCCCAAACCCCTCCTCATCACCCCAAACCCCTCCCCATCACCCAAACCCCTCCCACCAGCGAACCCCTCCCCATCACCCAAACCCCTGCCTCAACACCCAAACTCTTCACCCAAACTCCTCTCCATAACCCAAAACCCTCCCCCCAAATCCCCCATCACCTCATCCCCAAACCCCTCCCCGTCTCCCCAAACCTCTCCCCATCACCCTAACCCCTCCCCAAAATCGTCCCTGTAACCCCAACCCCTTCCCACCATCTCAACCCCTCCCTCAAACCCCTTCCCACCCCCAAACCACACCCCATCATTCAAACCACACCCCATCACCAAACCAGTCCCCAGCCCCAAACCCCTCCCAGTATCACCTCACACTTTTCAGGGTTAAGTTTCATCTACCACTTAACCGCCCATTTGACCATCCCGTATATATCTTCCTGTAACCCAAGATACTGAACCTCACTGTTAACCACCGTAAGCATTGTTTCCCGTGGGTGGCATGGTGGCACAGTGGTTGGCACTGTTGCTTCACAGCACCAGGGTCCCGGGTTCGATTCCCGCTTGGGTTGCTGTCTGTGCGGAGTCTGCACATTCTCCCTGTGTCTGCGTGGGTTTCCTCTGGTTGAACCCGAACAGGTGCCGGAGTGTGGTGACTAGGGGATTTTCACAGTAACTTCATTGCAGTGTTAATGTAATCCTACTTGTGACACTAATAAAGATTATTGTTATTTGATCTCTTCAGGGATGCTTTCAAGACCTCTCTGAACAATTCTCCTGCACCGTTAATTCTGGTGTTCCCCAGATACTTCTCTTTCACCCCATTCTATTTCTGCTCCACATCTTGATCTCTTAACGAGGTCATCCAGAAAAACTGCAAATCCTTACGTGGGAACTTCCTAAAGGGATTCTCCAGCACGGCATTAAATACGGCATTGGTGAACCAGGAAGTTATGGGTCATTGTGCACTGTGGTCTTTTCATCCCACAATGTTTTTTTGATTCATTCATGGGGTGTGCGAGATGTGGGCAACATTTATTATCCATCTCTAATTGCCCTTGAACTGAATGATTTGCTAGACCATTTCAAAGGGTGTTTAAGAGTCAGCCTCATCACCGTGGATCTGAAGTCCCATAGAGGCCGTAGCAGGTAAGGATAGCAGTTTCCTTTCCCAAATGGCATCAGTGAACCAGATGAGTTTTTTGAATGAATTCATGGTCATCAGTAGATTTTTAATTTCAGATTTTTATTGAATTCAAATATCACCATCTGCAGTTGTGGGATTCGAACCCAGGTTCCCAGAGTATGACCCTGGGTATCTGCGTTGCTCGTCCAGTTGTAGCCACCTAAAATGGCTGATTCCCGAGTAAAATGGACAAACCCCGATCTAAAATGGCGAACGAAAGAGGCTGATGGGAAAATCAGCCAACAGGACTCAAACGGACAGCTGCAGGCAAAACAGTGTATTCGGCTCTGGGGAAGTCGGCCCAGACCGATACCTGCAACCATTAACAGCACATCAACCCAGCCATCTGCATTTTAATCAGGCATCCCCGGGAACAATTGCTACAAATTAGCAATTGAAAGCCGATCCAGACTTTTCGGCGCCAGCAGTGGCTGAGACAAAGAAAGGTGAACGACCACCCCCCCGATCAAGGAATCGCCCATTATTGGAGCATATCGAACCCAGTGATTGGGAACAAGTCCAATCACTTGGGACCAGGGTCAAGGTCCGCCCCGAGAGGCGGGAAGCCCCTGGGAACTATAAAGAATAGGGGCCAAGTTCAGATCGACCCTTCTTCTCCTACTCGCAACCTTCGAGACCCTTCGACGAAAGAACAAGTAAGTCTTACTCCAGCGATCGCTACCAGATAGGTGTTCCAGACTATCGATCCGTACCAGCCTTTTTGAACCCCGCAGGCCAGACCCAATTCGATAGACCATTCGTTTCCCTGACCTGGTGGGCCATCACCAAAGTTAAGTGTTGGCCTTTAGTGGTAGGTAATAGTCTAGAAGTAGGATTATTGTATAAGTATTTATTGCTGTATATAATAAATGATCGTTGATTTAACATTTACTAAGCAGTGTGCTGCATTATTAATCATTACTTGAGCTTGAACCACGTGGCGGTATCAGAAAGATACCTGGCGACTCGTGAGCAAAGGTGACAGAATTAGAGCTAATAAAACTAAGGCTAATAAGAGCAACACAGTGACAAGATGGATGTGCCTTCAGCCTCCAAGTTCTTTTGTTTTCTATTACCTCCTGAAACCCCTCCCCCTCTCCACTGCCATTTTCTCCTTTAACACTCTCATTGAGTGGTGAATCTGTAGTTGAGGCCAAACTATTGTGCAATTTCAAGAAGGAATTAGATATAGCTCTTGAGTAAAGCGATGAAGGGGTATGGGGGGGAAGGCGGGATCAGGGTATTGTACCTGATGATCAGTCATGATCATAATGAATGGCGGTGCAGGCTCGAACGGCCCAATGGCCTCCTTCTGCTTCTATTTCCATGTTTCTATTATCTTTCACATTTAGGCTAATGGCACCCACGTCACCATCACCTCTCGTCACTCCTCCACTGTTGCTAAATTATCAAACCACTTGTCCAAAATTCAGTACTGGATGAGCAAAAATGCTCTTCCAATTAAACATAGGAAAGATGGAAGCCATTGTTTTTAGTCCCAACTACCCAACTCCATCTCTCTAAATGGTAACTTTCTGAGTCTCAACCAGATTTCTAGTAGCATTAGCATCATATCTGACTCCAAGATGTGATTCTGATGATTCGATTGCCGGCTTGGGTCACTGTCTGTGCGGAGTCTGCACGTTCTCCCCGTGTGTGCGTGGGTTTCCTCCGGGTGCTCCGGTTTCCTCCCACAAGTCCTGAAGGATGTGCTGTTAGATAATTTGGACATTCTGAATTTCCCCCTCTGTGTACCCGAACAGGCACCGGAATTTAGTGACTAGGGGCTTTTCACAGTAACTTCATTGCAGTGTTAATGTACGCCTACTTCTGGCAATTATTATTATTATTTGCATCATTACTAAACCCAATTATTTCCACCTCTATAACATCATTACCCTGTCTCAGTTCATCTGCTGATGAAACATTCATGCTTTCATTATCTCTACACTTGACTACTCCAATTGTTAGAGTCCTTCCTTTTGATTTCCCTTTGTTCCCATTTCTTTTGTTTTATTTTATTATTTTTGGTCCGTGGACTCATAATTGGAATGCGCCTTTAAGCAGTGGACTTAAGCTGAGGCATCCTGCTGGTCAGTACAGTGTGTTTCAGGATTTGTTTGTTTGGAGAGGAGAATACAGACTCGTCAGCGCCGAGGGCATCTTAAGAACCAGCTTTGAAGGATGCTTGTTCCTTTGGCTGGCTGGCAACCAGTAGATTGGCCAGGGACAGTGTTCTAGCTGACAACAGTCAGTGATTTGTTCCTGCGGGAAGCTTCTGAGAGAGCTGGGCAGGAGTGATTAGGCCTTGAAGGCAGTAGGAGTGCCCTCTCTCACTCTCTGCAGAAGTAAAGGACTGATTTAGTGTTCTAAAACCAGTGAGTTCCTCGCATATCTTTACTATATAGTTGAAATGGATCTACAAAGAAGGTTGATATATGATATATTGGTTGAATGCTTGGGTATGTTAGAAACACAGGAGAGCCCATGAGCAAATAGTTCAAGTAGTGTAGCATCTGAAGCAATTTCTGGTGTGGAACTCAAGCTTGAGAGAATTTGGTTGCATGAGTGGGAAAATGGGAAAATAAATGGCGTTGCAGCAACAAGGAAGAGATAGAGCTTTTCAAATGGAAATTGCAATGAGGAAGTTGGAATTAAAGAGAGGGGTAAAAGCAAAAGGCAGAGAGTTCCAGCTTAAAGTGTTAGAAAATAAAACCGAGCTGCCAGAAGCGAGGAGGGAGCGTAACCCCAGAACAGAACTCAATGGGGGTCTGCTTATGATGCGACCATCAATTCACTCAAGGACTCGTGTCGGAGTAAAACAGTGGTTTTAATTAACAATCAACTTTGCCTGCCTGCGACTGGTACATACTGAGGACAGTCCCACAGGCCAGCTACTCTTATACTCCTTCAAAGAGGCGGAGCCATGGGCGGAGCCCATACATGCTCCAACATCCTCCAACATCTCCCCCTGTGGGTGAAGCCATACAATGGCCCACAGATAAAACCCACAGGGTTAATAACATAGAACATAACTGGTAAATTAATTGTATTTACAAACATAGAACATAACTGGTGAATTAACTGTATTTACATTCACCACATTCACCCCCTGTAAAAAAATAAAGTCCGGCGGGGGTGATGGGCCACAAGTTCAGCTGGTCCGGCGCCCGGATCGTACGCTGCAACCGTCGAAGCGCTGGTGTTGCAGCCGCTTCAGGTGGCTGGGGAAGTGGGTCCGGTGCAGCCCCAGGGGTGGACTCCGGGAGCGGCTCTTCCTGAGCTTCATTCCTGCGAACTGGTGTGCCGGGTGGAAGGGAGCGCGGGAGCCAAATGGGCGCGGGAGCGCTGGGCATGGGAGAAAGAGCGGGGTATAGCGCGGGGGGTACTGTGGATGTAGTGGTGGTGGAGCCTGCGGGCACAAGGTCTCGGAGGGAGACGGTATCCTGTCGACCATCGGGGTACTCAACATATGCATAGTGCGGGTTTGAGTGCAGGAGCTGGACCCTCTCTACCAGGGGATCGGTCTTATGGGTCTGAACGTGTTTCCGGAGGAGAACCGGACCCGGTGTCATCAGCCAGGGTGGGAGCGAGGCCCCTGAGGTAGTCCCCCTCGGGAAAATAAACAAGCGGTCATGAGGAGTCTGGTTTGTGGCCGTGCAAAGGAGGGACCTTTTTGCATGGAGCGCATCGGGGAGGACTCCCTGCCAGTGAGATACTGGGAGATTCTTGGACCGTAGGGTCAGTAGGACGGTCTTCCAGACCGTCGCGTTCTCCCTTTCCACTTGTCCGTTTCCCCGGGGGATGTAACTGGTAGTCCTGCTAGAGGCGATGCCTTTACTGAGCAGGTACTGACGCAGTTCGCTCCTCATGAACGTCAAGCTCCTGTCGCTGTGGACGTAGTTGGGGAAACCAAGCAGGGTGAAGACACTATGCAGGGCTCTGATAACAATGGGGCTGGTCATATCGGGGCACGGGATTGCAAACGGGAAACGGGAGAACTCATCAATAATATTGAGAAAGTAGGTATTGCGATTATTCGAGGGGAGGGGCCGCTTGAAATCGATACTGAGGCGTTCAAAGGGCCGGGACGCCTTCACCAGGTGGGCCTTATCTGGTCGATAGAAGTGTGGTTTACACTCCGCACAGATTTGACAGTCCCTGGTTACAGCTTTGACCTCCTCGGCGGAGTAGGGCAGGTCATGGGCCTTGATATAATGGACGAGCTGGGTGATCCCCGGGTGGCAGAGGTCATCGTGGATAACCCGTAGTCGGTCCTCTTGCGCACTGGCGCATGTGCCGCGGGACAGGGAATCTGGGGACTCGTTGAGCTTCCCAGGACGATATACTATATCGTAGTTATAGGTGGAGAGTTCGATTCTCCACCTCAAGACCTTATCGTTCTTGATTTTGCCCCGCTGCATATTGTCGAACATGAAGGCTACCGATCGTTGGTCGGTGATGAGGGTAAACCTCCTACCAGCGAGGTAGTGCCTCCAGTGCCGCATGGCTTCCACAATGGCTTGAGCCTCTTTTTCGACCGAGGAGTGTCGAAGTTCAGAGGCGGTGAGGGTGCGTGAAAAAAACGCAACCGGTCTGCCTGCTTGATTGAGAGTGGCGGCGAGAGCGACCTCTGAGGCATCGCTCTCCACCTGAAAGGGGACAGACTCATCCACCGCGCACATCGCGGCTTTGGCGATGTCTGCCTTGATGCAGTTGAAGGCCTGGCGGGCCTCGGCTGCCAGAGGGAAAAGGGTGGCCTTAAATAGAGGGCGGGCTTTGTCCGCATACTGGGGGACCAACTGAGCATAGTAGGAAAAAACTCCAAGGCACCTCTTGAGGGCCTTGGGGCAGTGAGGGAGAGGGAGTTGCAGGAGGGGGCACAGACGGTCAGGGTCGGGCCCCAGGACTCCGTTTTCCACGACGTAGCCGAGAATGGCTAGCCTGGTGGTGCGGAAAACGCATTTCTCCTTATTATAGGTGAGATTAAGTTTTTGGGCGGTTTGGAGGAATTGTTGGAGGTTGGCGTCATGGTCCTGCTGATCATGGCCGCAGATGGTGACATTGTCCAAGTACAGAAACGTGGCCCGCAGCCCGTACTGGTCCACCATTCGGTCCATTGCTCGTTGGAACACCGAAACCCCATTCGTAAAGCCAAAAGGGATCCGGAGGAAATGAAAAAGGTGGCCGTCTGCCTCAAACACCATGTAGTGTGCCATGTTTGGTTTGCACTGAGTGCATTTTGAGTACTATAGTAAGAGTTTGGTGACCGAGGGAGTATAAGACTTCATTTTTATCTAAAGTTTAGTCTTTCTTTTATTTAGTTAATTAACTTAAACGTTGCTGTTTGGTTTAGAAGAAGGTGAATTTTCAATCAGCTTTAAACAAGCTTCTACTTGTAGGCACTTGCAGCTGGAGCTTGTTAATTAGTTCATTGGATTAGGCCAGTTTTCAGAGGCTAGATTCACAGTATAAAAGTGATCCCCTACAGTGCAGACTTTGTTTGCACTGAGTGCTGAATTTGGTGCATTTGAGTGCAAGAGTGAGAGTTTGGTGACTGAGGGAGTGCTGAATTTGGTGCATTTGAGTGCTATAGTGAGAGTTTGGTGACTGAGGGAGTGCTGAATTTGGTGCACTTGAGTGCTATAGTGAGAGTTTGGTGACTGAGGGAGTGCTGAATTTGGTGCATTTGAGTGCTATAGTAAGAGTTTGGTGACCGAGGGAGTTAGGTGAGGAGGGAGTAAGGTGCTCCTTTCATTTTGTTTCCAACATTTCCGCAAAGAGTGAGAAGAGAGCCAGGAGTTTACAGAAAATGTAGCTGACTGGGAGCAGAGTCGGAGGGCGGAGATCTAGTTAGTCCACAGGTCAGCTATATTCTGTCAGGTAAGAGGGGATGGAGGCTAGGCCAGTTGCATGCTCCTCCTGTAGGATGTGGGTGGTGAGGGATACCACCGGTGTCCCCGCTGACTATACCTGCGGGAAGTGCACCCAACTTCAGCTCCTCAAAGACCGTGTTAGGGAACTGGAGCTGAAGCTGGATGAACTTCGATCACCCGGGAGGCAGAGGGGGTGATTGAGAAGAGTTACAGGGAGGTAACCACACCCAAGGTACAGGACAAGAATAGCTGGGTTACAGTCAGGGGGAAAAAAACAAACAGGCAGACAGTGCAGGGATCCCTCGTGGCCGTTCCCCTTCAAAACAAGTATACCGTTTTGGATGCTGTTGGGGGGGATGACCTACCGGGGAAGGCCCTAGCGGCCAGGTCTCTGGCTCTGGGCTCAGAAGGGAAGGGGGGAGAATAGAAAAGCAATAGTTGTAGGAGATTCAATGGTTAGGGGAATAGATAGGAGATTCTGTGGTCGCGAGCGAGACTCCCGGAAGGTATGCTGCCTCCCGGGTGCCAGGGCCAGGGATGTCTCGGATCGTGTCTTCAGGATCCTTAAGGGGGAGGGGGAGCAGCCAGAAGTCGTGGTGCACATTGGTACCAACGACATAGGTAGGAAAAGGGGTGTGGAGGTAATAAACAAGTTTAGGGAGTTAGGCTGTAAGTTAAAAGCCAGGACAGACAGAGTTGTCATCTCTGGTTTGTTGCCGGTGCCACGTGATAGCGAGGCTAGGAATAGGGAGAGAGTGCAGTTAAACACGTGGCTGCAGGAATGGTGTAGGAGGGAGGGCTTCAGGTACTTGGATAATTGGAGCGCATTCTGGGGAAGGTGGGACCTGTACAAGCAGGACGGGTTGCATCTGAACCAGAGGGGCACCAATATCCTTGGAGGGAGGTTTTCTAGTACTCTTCGGGAGGGTTTAAACTAATTTGGCAGGGGAATGGGAACCGGATTTGTAGTCCAGCAACTAAGGTAGCCGATATTCAGGACGCCAAAGCGTGTAATGAGGCAGTGGGGAAGGGAACATTGACAAAGGAGAGTACTTGCAGGCACGGAGATGGGTTGAAGTGTGTATACTTCAACGCAAGAAGCATCAGGAATAAGGTGGGTGAACTTAAGGCATGGATCGGTACTTGGGACTACGATGTGGTGGCCATCACGGAAACTTGGATAGAAGAGGGGCAGAAATGGTTGTTGGAGGTCCCTGGTTATATGTTTCAATAAGATTAGGGAGGGTGGTAAAAGAGGTGGGGGGGTGGCATTGTTAATTAGAGATAGTATAACAGCGGCAGAAAGGAAGTTCGAGGAGTATCACCCTAATGAGGTAGTATGGGTTGAAGTCAGAAATAGGAAAGGAACAGTCACCTTGTTAGGAGTTTTCTATAGGCCCCCCAATAGTAGCAGAGATGTGGAGGAACAGATTGGGAAACAGATTTTGGAAAGGTGCAGAAGTCACAGGGTAGTAGTCATGGGTGACTTTAACTTCCCAAATATTGAGTGGAAACTCTTTAGATCAAATAGTTTGGATGGGGTGGTGTTTGTGCAGTGTGTCCAGGAAGCTTTTCTAACACAGTATGTAGATTGTCCGACCAGAGGAGGGGCAATATTGGATTTAGTACTTGGTAATGAACCAGGGCAAGTGACAGATTTGTTAGTGGGGGAGCATTTTGGAGATAGTGACCACAATTCTGTGACTTTCACTTTAGTAATGGAGAGGGATAGGTGCGTGCAACAGGGCAAGGTTTACAATTGGGGGAAGGGTAAATACGATGTTGTCAGACAAGAATTGAAGTGCATAAGTTGGGAACATAGGCTGTCAGGGAAGGACACAAGTGAAATGTGGAACTTGTTCAAGGAACAGGTACTACGTGTCCTTGATATGTATGTCCCTGCCAGGCAGGGAAGAGATGGTCGAGTGAGGGAACCATGGTTGACAAGAGAGGTTGAATGTCTTGTTAAGAGGAAAAAGGAGACTTACGTAAGGCTGAGGAAACAAGGTTCAGACAGGGCATTGGAGGGATACAAGATAGCCAGGAGGGAACTGAAGAAAGGGATTAGGAGAGCTAAGAGGGCATGAACAATCTTTGGCGGGTAGGATCAAGGAAAACCCCAAGGCCTTTTACACATCTGTGAGAAATATGAGAATGACTAGAGCGAGGGTAGGTCCGATCAAGGACAGTAGCGGGAGATTGTGTATTGAGTCTGAAGAGATAGGAGAGGTCTTGAACGAGTACTTTTCTTCTGTATTTACAAATGAGAGGGGCGATATTGTTGGAGAGGACAGTGTGGAACAGATTGGTAAGCTCGAGGAAATACTTGTTAGGAAGGAAGATGTGTTGGGCATTTTGAAAAACTTGAGGATAGACAAGTTCCCCGGGCCTGACGGGATATATCCAAGGATTCTATGGGAAGCAAGAGATGAAATTGCAGAGCCGTTGGCAATGATCTTTTCGTCCTCACTGTCAACAGGGGTGGTACCAGGGGATTGGAGAGTGGCGAATGTCGTGCCCCTGTTCAAAAAAGGGACTAGGGATAACCCTGGGAATTACAGGCCAGTTAGTCTTACTTCGGTGGTAGGCAAAGTAATGGAAAGGGTACTGAAGGATAGGATTTCTGAGCACCTGGAAAAACACTGCTTGATTAGGGATAGTCAGCACGGATTTGTGAGGGGCAGGTCTTGCCTTACAAGTCTCATTGAATTCTTTGAGGAGGTGACCAAGCATGTGGACGAAGGTAAAGCAGTGGATGTACTGTACATGGATTTTAGTAAGGCATTTGATAAGGTTCCCCATGGTAGGCTTCTACAGAAAAGTAAGGAGGCATGGGATAGTGGGAAATTTGGCCAGTTGGATAACGAACTGGCTAACCGATAGAAGTCAGAGAGTGGTGGTGGATGGCAAATATTCAGCCTGGATCCCAGTTACCAGTGGCGTACCGCAGGGATCAGTTCTGGGTCCTCTGCTGTTTGTGATTTTCATTAATGACTTGGGTGAGGGAGTTGAAGGGTGGGTCAGTAAATTTGCAGACGATACGAAGATTGGTGGAGTTGTGGATAGTAAGGAGGGCTGTTGTCAGCTGCAAAGAGACATAGATAGGATGCAGAGCTGGCCTGAGAAGTGGCAGATGGAGTTTAATCCTGAAAAGTGTGAGGCTGTCCTTTTTGGAAGGACAAATATGAATGCGGAATACAGGGTTAACGGTAGAGTTCTTGGCAATGTGGAGGAGCAGAGAGATCTTGGGGTCTATGTTCATACATCTTTGAAAGTTGCCACTCAAGTGGATAGAGCTGTGAAGAAGGCCTATGGTGTGCTCGCGTTCATTAACAGAGGGATTGAATTTAAGAGCCGTGAGGTGATGATGCAGCTGTACAAAACTTTGGTAAGGCCACATTTGGAGTACTGTGTACAGTTCTGGTCACCTCATTTTAGGAAGGATGTGGAAGCTTTGGAAAAGGTGCAAAGAAGATTTACCAGGATGTTGCCTGGAGTGGAGAGTAGGACTTACGAGGAAAGGTTGAGGGTGCTAGGCCTTTTCTCATTAGAACGGGGAAGGATGAGGGGCGACTTGATAAGAGGTTTATAAGATGATCAGGGGAATAGATAGAGTAGACAGTCAGAGACATTTTCCCTGGGTGGAACAAACCATTACAAGGGGACATAAATTTAAGGTGAAAGGTGGAAGATATAGGAGGGATATCAGAGGTAGGTTCTTTACCCAGAGAGTAGTGGGGGCATGGAATGCACTGCCTGTGGAAGTAGTTGAGTCGGAAACATTAGGGACCTTCAAGCAGCTATTGGATAGGTACATGGATTACGGTAAAATGATATAGTGTAGATTTATTTGTTCTTAAGGGCAGCACGGTAGCATTGTGGATAGCACAATTGCTTCACAGCTCCAGGGTCCCAGGTTCGATTCCGGCTTGGGTCACTGTCTGTGCGGAGTCTGCACGTCCTCCCCGTGTCTGCGTGGGTTTCCTCCGGGTGCTCCGGTTTCCTCCCATAGTCCAAAGATGTGCAGGTTAGGTGGATTGGCCATGATAAATTGCCCTTAGTGTCCAAAATTGCCCTTGGTGTTGGGTGGAGGTGTTGAGTTTGGGTAGGGTACTCTTTCCAAGAGCCGGTGCAGACTCAGGGGGCCGAATGGCCTCCTTCTGCACTGTAAATTCAATGATAATCTATGATTAATCTAGGACAAAGGTTCGGCACAACATCGTGGGCCGAAGGGCCTGTTCTGTGCTGTATTTTCTATGTTCTATGTTCTATGTAGTGACGATCCTCTGGACGGATTGGGAGCTGGTGGTATGCAGACTTCAGATCCACCGTGGAGAACACGCGGTCGTGAGCGATCTGATTGACCATGTCTGCAATCCGGGGAAGGGGGTACGCATCAAGTTGCGTAAACCGGTTAATGGTCTGGTTGTAATCAATCACTATCCGGAGCTTCTCCCCGGTCATTGTCGACCACCACCTGAGCTCTCTAGGAGCTATTGCTGGCCTCTATGACTCCTTCCAGCAACAGACGCAGGACCTCAGACCTAATAAATATTCTGTCCTGCATGCTCTATCGCCTGCTGCGAGTGGCTACTGGCTTGCAATCAGCTGTGAGATTAGTGAAGAGGGAAGAAGGGTCGACTTTCAGAGTGACTAGGCTGCACACAGTGAGTGGGGGCAGTAGTCCACCAAAGCTAAGCGTCAGGCTCTTGAGATTACATTGAAAATCGAGCCCTAAAAGGAGGGGGGCGCAGACGTCTGGGAGCACGTACAGCTGGAAATTAGTGTACTCAGTGCCCTGTACCACTAAGGTTACCGTAGTGCACCCTCGGATTTGTACCAAGTGCGACCCGGAGGCGAGGGAAATTGTTTGTTGCGCCGGGAATATCGGGAGCGAGCAGCGGCTTACCAGATCCAGGTGGATGAAATTCTTGGTGCTCCCGGAGTCGAACAGGCAAGGTGTCTCGTACCCGTTAACCCGGATGGCCATCATTGAGCTCTTGAGGTGCTTGGGTCGCGACTGGTCCAAGGTGACTGCGCTGACTTGAGGGTAACTGGCGGCGTGGTCGGCTGTGCTGCGATGGCCCCCTGGTGACTGTCCGAGCAGGTCGTACGCGTCGAGTGGCGTAGCAGATGCCGTCCAAGATGGCGGCCCCTGTTGATCAAACGTGGCAGGCGTCGCGGAAGATGGCGTCCAAGATGGCGGCACCCATGGATTGCACGTGGCTGGCTGCGTGGGGAGGATGGCCAAAATGGCGGCCCCCGTGAGTCGCACGTGCTGTGCGGAGTCGGAGTCGGCAGGCACGCTGCCACATTGCGAGGTCTGCGGGCCTGAGAGACGGTACTCTGGGTCTGAGCGTTCGCGTGCTTAGGCTTGGCGAGGCAGACCTTGGCGAAGTGCCCTTTTTGGCCACAACTGTTGCAGTGCGCGTTGCAGGCCGGGCAGTGCTGTCGAGGGTGTTGAGGCTGGCCGCAATAATAACAAGGCAACCCCCCATGATGAGTGGGTGGGCGCGCAGCACAGGCCTGTGGTAGTCTCTGTCGGGAGCCCACGAGGGGGTCGAGTGTTCGGCTGGAAATGCAGTGAGGCTCTGGAAAGCGACCTCCAGTGAAGTCGCCAGTTTCATCGTCTCATCCAGGTCCTGGGCCCCTTTCTCGAGCAGTCGCTGCCGCACGTAATTTGATCTGACCCCCGCAACCTAGACGTCTCGGACAGCGAGCTCCATGTGCTGAGTGGCTGGAACGGCCTGATAGTTGCAGTTGCGCGCGAGGTTTTTGAGGTCACGCAGATAGTTGTTGAGTGACTCCCCAGGGCGCTGGCGTTTAGTAGTGAGAATATGTCGCGCATAGACATCGTTCACAGGCCGCACGTAGATGCGCTCGAGGATTGTGAGATCGGCGGTATATGAGGTGGCCTCTTCGAGTTGCACAGAAATGCGGTGACTCACCCGTGCGTGGAGGAGACTCAGTTTTTGTTCGTCCGTGATGGATGGCGTCGACGACGCGGCAAGGTAGGCCTTGAAACACCGCAGCCAGTGTGAAAAAATTTCCTTCACCTCCGGGGCCTGTGGATCGAGCTCCAGTCTGTCAGGTTTGAGGGCTGACTCCATAATCGTTTTTGTTCAGATAGTTAATTAAATTGATGCGACCATCAATTCACTCAAGGACTCGTGTCGGAGTAAAATAGTGGTTTTAATTAACTATCAACTTTGCCTGCCTGCGACTGGTACACACTGAGGACAGTCCCACAGGCCAGCTACTCTTATACTCCTTCAAAGGGGCGGAGCCATGGGCGGAGCTCGTACATGCTCCAACATCTCCCCCTGTGGGTAAAGCCATACAATGGCCCACAGATAAAACCCACAGGGTTAATAAACATAGAACATAACTGGTAAATTAACTGTATTTACAAACATAGAACATAACTGGTGAATTAACTGTATTTACATTCACCACAGCTTAAATTTATACTAGCTCTACCAAAATTTGAGGAAAAGGATGTAGAAGCATTCTTAATGGCATTTGAGAAAATATCAACCCAAATGGAGTGGCCGAAGGAAAAGTAGACATTACCCATGAAAAGTAAACTGACGGAATGGTTTATACTTCCCTGTCAGAGGGGGTGTCTAAGGATTACGACAAGGTGAAAAAGGCTATTCTTGTGCATGTGAATTAGTTCCAGAGGAATATAGGCAAATGCTTTTGAATTTAAGGAAACAGCTGCACAGACTTATGTTGAATTTACATAGAACATAGAACAATACAGCGCAGTACAGGCCCTTCGGCCCACGATGTTGCACCGAAACAAAAGCCATCTAACCTACACTATACCATTATCATCCATATGTTTATCCAATAAACTTTTAAATGCCCTTATTATTAATTTGAAAGGATTAGGCAGACCAATTTTAATAGATAGATGCGAGCATTGGGAGTTGAAACTACCCATGAGGCTCTGAGAGAAGTCATTCTCTTGGAAGAATTTAAGAATTCACCAACTTCTGTGAAAAGAACCCATGTTGAAGACAAAAGGGTTATGATTGCCAGGCTAGCAGCAATAATGGCTAATGATTATGAGTGGATCCATAACTTTAAACTTTAGGTCCATCACTCCCATAATTTTGAAAGAATAGGAAGTGGGAGAATGAAAGGAAGACAGGCAACCAAAGTAAGGAATGGAGAGATGGGACTGGGAATACTCCAGGATCTCCTCCTCAGTCAGGGAAGAAAGGTACTGAGGGTGGAGGTGAGACTCAAAGGCCTAGGTGTTACCATTGCAATAAAGTGGGAAACATTTGTTCAGAGTGTTGGAAGTCGCAAGGAAAGTCAATGGGACTTGTAATTCATAATGAGGATTTTGAAAAGGGAAAAGGAACTATCAAATGAGAAGTGTGCTGAGTAAAGTGTTTGCTTAAGATTTAGAGGTCACGGGTGGCACAGGAGGAGAAAGCATGGTGGAAGGACCTGTCGCGTCGTTGCCTGCTCAGTGGACGACTGAGAGGTTGGTGGAGTTCTGGACGACAGAATTTAGAAAACAAAGACAGGTGGCCACGAACGATCTGACAAAAGTGACTGAATCAATTCGGATAGCCCTGGAAAGGGTGGAACTGCGGTTGGAGGCACAGAATTCATTGATCCAGATGATGGGGGAGACGGTCTCAGATCATGAAGACCGGATTCACTCCTTGGAGGCAGAGGTGATGATGGTGGCGGAGGGGCAAAAAATGATAAAGGTCAAAATCGATGACTTGGAGAATCGCTCCAGACGACAAAACCTGAGGATCGTTGGGCTGACTTAGAGCATAGAAGGTGCGAAGACGACAGAATATGTGGCAAAGATGTTTGGGCAGCTAGTGGGGAGTGGGAGGGGGGGGGGAGTCCTTGCACGCCCTCCAGAAGTGGACCCGGCCCATCTGTCGTTGACGAAGAAGCCCAGAGCCGGGGAGCCGCCACGTGTAAATATAGTCGGACTGCACAGGTACTTAGATAAGGAAAGGCCCTGGGGGTAGGTGAAGAAAACACGAGAATGCAGTTGGAAGGTCAGACCATTAGAATTTACCAAGACTTGGGAGCGGAACTGGCAAAAAGGTCTGGCTTTAATAAGGCCAATTCGATTTCTTTCAGCAGTAAGGTGAAGTTTGGAATGGTGTATATGACCCGCCTATGGATCAAGCATGGGGGCAAAGATCAGAGCCAAAGAAGGCGACCAACTTTATTAAGTAACTTGGACTGGGGGACATTTGAATGGTTGGGTGGTCTCACTTGTATGGTGACGTTTTGGATGTGTGCTTTGTGTTGTTTTCATTGGATTTTCCTGTTATATTTTGTTTATTTCTGTAATATCTGTTACCCTGGGTTTGGGGATGGTGGTGGTTGGATAAGGGGTATTAGGAAGCCAGTTAAATTTTTGTCAGTTTAATTGTATTACTGTGTAAGGGTCCTTCCTGTTTACTCCTTGTTTATTCCCTTATTTCCCCATTCTTTTATTTTTGCTTTTATTATGTTGATACATGGTGATTAATGGAAATGTCACTTTAAGGCATGCAGCCTGTATCTTTAATTCAAGCAGTAAGAATCCAGAGGCTGGTCTAAACTGAAGATTGCAGACTGGCCGACATCAGTGACTGAGAGATCGGCTGGGGCTCAGTTTGATTGATTGGCTGATGGCCAGAAAAAGGCTGTGCTCTGCCGGATAACTGGTGTTGATTGATCCTATTCCACTGGGATATTATTTCTGATTCCCCAGGTTTGATTTGGTTTCAATTTGACTCCTGGCAGCTCTGAGGAAGGGCCTGCTATCCTCTCCTCTCCGCTTTTCTCCAGAAAGGCTGTGTTTCTGAACCGGAAGAGAGCTTGGATGAATGTATGTACAGGAATAAGTATTACAGGCTGTGCAAACAAAGTCCAGAACAAGCTTACTCTCTCCAGAAGGTTACTGAGAGGGCTGACTCTCTCTCCAGAAAGCCTGTGGGGGCCGAATGCACGGGACAACAGACATCTGAAGACAAACCACAAGCTGAATTAAAGTTCGACGTGAAGCAAGCGGCCGCTCCAGGAAAGGCTGTGAGTAAAACATTTCTAAACTACAGAGTACCTGAATAAATTAATGTACAAAGATGATCATTAGAGGCTGCAAACCAGAGACTTTAATCTACAAGTTAGCTGTGAAGAAAGTGTGCCAGAAAACACCGTCTGAAGCACAGACTCTTATCTTTGACTTTCATTCTTATTATTCTTCACCCCTTCCCCCTCTGTGTTTGTCTGCCTTGTGTGTATCAGTAGAGAGTGGGGGCAGTTAAAGTGGGAGTCAGCAGTTAAATGATAGTTCTTGTTCTTGTCAATGTTGAAGTCACAGGGGAAACTTGCAACATGTTGATTCCATCCACAGGTCCTGAAATCAGTTAATTCAGCCTTTCATCTATGGCATCAAAATGAGAGAGCAAAGTTGAAGGTGACTCATAGGTAGAGAGCATTGTAACCAGTGTAAATGGAAATAAAACATCACAGAGATATTGATAGATTAATCAGATGACAAGAGCAGGTCAGAGGCTAGGCATTCTGTGGCGAGTTACTCATCTCTTGCCTACCCAAAGCCTGTGCACAATCTACAAGGCACAGATGTGATGCAATACTCTCTACTTCCCTGGACGAATGCAGCTCCAACAACACTCAAGAAGCTCAACACCATCCAGGGCACAGCAACCTGCTTGATTGGCACCCAGTCCACAAACATTCATCCCTCCACCACTGATGCACAGAGCCAACATAATAATAATAATAATAACGGCATGGTAGCACATTGGTTAGCACTGTTGCTTCACAGCGCCAGGGCCCCAGGTTCGATTCCCGGCTTGGGTCACTGTCTGTGCGGTGTCAGTACGCTCTCCCTGTGTCTGCGTGGGTTTCCTCTGGGTGCTCCGGTTTCCTCCCACAAGTCCCGAAAGACGCGCTGTTAGGTGAATTGGACATTCAGAATTCTTCCTCTGTACCCGAGCAGGCAACTAGAGGCTTTTCACAGTAACTTTATTGGTAATGTAAGCCTCCTTGTGATAATAAAGATTATTATTATTATTATTTTTAAAAATATTTTTTTTTCATTAAAGTTTTGCAAAGTTTTTCATAATAAATAGTAATAATCCTAACACAGCAAAATAGAGTGAACATTAACATAGTGCAAAAAGAGAATATACAATAGCAATTGACCAGACGTGTCCCCATGCGCCTCCGTCTTCCCACACCCTCCCAACGGAGCACTCACCCCCACTCCCCTACGGGTTGCTGCTGCTGCTGACGTTTTCATTTTCCCTGAGAAGCCATCGGACGGTATTATGCCCCCGCTCAACAGCAGCAGCTCTGGACACTTGGCAAAATTATTTACACACATAAGTAGGCATCTGTTCGTGGTGTTGTCGTCCCTTGCTTCTCCCAGACGGAGTTCGCTACCGTTGTTGTCTCGTTCCGCTTCTGCGCACTTCCGCTTCTGTGGCCCTCCCGTCTTCCCCGTTTTCTCTGTTCCTGTGGACGTTAAGTTTGTTAACGTTTCCCTGCCTCCCCCCTCCCCCTCCCTGGCTCTCTCCTCTATTGTTCCATCTCTTCCCTCTATCCCCCCTCTCCCCGCTCCTGCCCCCCCACCCCCCTGTTGCTCGCCTTTCCTTCTTAGATCTAGTTGTCCCCCCCCCCTCTCCCGGTCTATCTCTCGCTCTCATGCTTTGGCTACTCTCTCCTATTTCTTGGCTACCTGGCTATTCTTCTGCTTGTTTGTTGGCCACAAACAGGTCTCGGAACAGTTGGGCGAATGGCTCCCACATTCTGTGGAAGCTGTCGTCTGACCCTCGGATGATGAATTTGATTTTCTCCATTTGGAGAGATTCCGAGAGGTCGGACAGCCAGTCTACAGCTTTGGGTGGTGCTGCTGACCGCCAGCCGAACATGATTCTACGGCGGGCGATCAGGGAGGCAAAGGCAAGGGCGTCCGCCCTCCTCCCCAGGAATAGATCTGGCTGGTCTGAAACCCCGAAGACCGCCACTTTCGGGCATAGCTCCATCCTCACCCCCACCACCTTGGACATTGCCTCGAAGAAGGCTGTCCAGTTATTATTATTATTGTGTACCATCTACAAGATGCACTGCAGTAACTCACCAAGGCTCCTTCAACAGCACCTTCCAAATCCACAATCTCTGCCACCTAGAAGAACAAGGGCAATAGATACCTGGGAACACCTGGAGGTCCCCCTCAAAATCACTCACCATCCTGGTTTGGAAATATATCGTCGTTCCTGAACTGTCACTTGGTCAAAATTGTGGGACTCCTTCCCCAACAGCACAGTGGGTATACCTATACCATAGGGACTGCAGCGGTTCAAGAAGGCAGTTCACCACTACCTCCTCAAGGGCAATTAGGGATGGGCTATGAATGCTGGCCTAACCAGCGACAGCCACATTTATGAATGAATTTTAAAAAGTGAATGGGTAAAGTGTGTGGTGATATGCTTGTGCACAGTAATGTACATAGTTATCTATTAATGTATGTAATTATCAATATGACCTTCAACCAGCAGGTGGTGATAGAGATCCACCATGTGACTCGAGATATCTAGCAGTTGGCAGTAAGTCATACTGGAGGATAGCCGCATTAGAAGTAGTTCCAGGAGAATGCACAGAATTTATTTATTCGTTACAGTTTGTATCATAGTTCATTAGTTATCTTTCCACGTGTTCATTTTGTTAATAAACTATCTTATTCATCAAAGAACTAGATGTTCTGTGTGCATTTGTACTACGGCCACAACACAGAACATAACAAAATGACCTAGTGTTGACCCTTGCGAAACCCCACTGGAAACAACCTTCCAGTCACAAAAACAGCCATCAACCTTTACTCTTTGCTTCCTGCCTCTCAGCCTATTTTGGATCTAAATACTCACTTGCTCTTGTATCCCATTTGAGACTCTGTCAGAAGCCCTGCTGAAATGCATGTAGTCACTAGCGTCACTGACCTTCCTTGTTATTGGTACAAAAAAATCAATCAAGCTTTTTAGGCACGTTACCTAACAAATCCATGCAGACTGTCCTTTATTAGTATGTCCCATTCAAAGTGAAAACTTAAACCATTGCATAGAATGCGTTCCAATGATTTTCCCATCAATGAGGTTATATGTCCTGTAATTACTTGGGACTGTAATCCACATTACTCTTTCCTGTGCCTCTTTCCTTATCCTCTTGCTCTTTGCGCATTTAAAAAAACATTTTCAGGCTTTCCTTGATTTCACTTTGAGATTTTTTCATTCCCTCCTTTTTTGTTTCCTAACTCCCTGCTTAATTTTGCCCCTGTACTTTTTTTTTTACTCCTCGAGGCTTTCTGTGATATTGATCTCCTGGTATCTGACACAAGGCCCAGAATTCTTCATTTGGGAGACTAAGTGTTGCCACCAGAACTGAATAGCGAATGATTTGCACTTCCGTTGCGGGTGTTATTTGGGAAACGAGTCAGGACATGGAAATGGGCCAGCACTCTCCCAGCGTGAATTGAGAGCAATTCCCGGCCCAGCCAACCTTGTAACCACTGGGGCCAGAATTAGCGTGCAAGAGTCTGACAGTTGGAGCTGTTCATAAGCACTCCACTTCCCACAAACTCACTGCAGACATAAAGATGGTTCACAGAAGGCATGCCCCCCAGGTTTGGGAGTCCCAGGTGGATCCACAGCTCCTTGCCAGTGGGCAGAGGAGGGACACCCTCTTCGCCAGGATGAGTTGCAGACTCAAGCTTGCCCGGCTGAACAGTGCTTGAGAGGTGGTGGCCGAGGCAGTCAGCACTGCCAGCCTCACCAGGGGAGACAGCTGGTGATCTAGGGAGGTGGGGGGTCACTGGGGAGTCCTCTGCCCCTGAGAGGGACAGAGAACTAGGGAGGGTTCCAAAGGCCTTGGTGCAGGTGTCCTCTGGTTGGGGTGAGCTCTGCCATTCCCATACTTCCTCTGCAGTGGGGCAGCGCTTCTGAGGGATGCCATCACCTGGGGGGCCTCTGATTGAGTTGGCCACACCCATCCCTTGATGATATAGCTGGGGTATGAGAGTATCCAGAGAGGTGGCCTGGGTGGGCTCCCAGATGACCAGAGGCCTTCTGAGTATTCAAAGGACACAGACAGCACTCATTGCAAGGGAGGCAGATTTCCTTAACGAATAATAATAATCGCTTATTGTCACAAGTAGGCTTCAATGGCGTTACTGTGAAAAGCACCCTGAGGCTACATTCGGGCGCCTGTTCAGGGAATTGAACCCACGCTGCTGGCCTTGTTCTGCATTAAAAGCTAGCTGTTTAGCCCACTGTGCTAAACCAGCCCCATTAAAGGTTGTTTGTGAATCAGTTGGGATCTTCCAACAATTTACGAGGTTCATTATTAACATTAACAACACGGTAGCATTGTGGATAGCACAATTGCTTCACAGCTCCAGGGTCCCAGGTTCGATTCCAGCTTGGGTCACTGTCTGTGCGGAGTCTGCACATCCTCCCCGTGTGTGCGTGGGTTTCCTCCGGGTGCTCCGGTTTCCTCCCACAGTCCAAAGATGTGCAGGTTAGGTGGATTGGCCATGATAAATTGCCCTTAGTGTCCAAAATTGCCCTTACTGTTGGGTGGGGTTACTGGGTTATGGGGATAGGGTGGAGGTGTTGACCTTGGGTAGGGTGCTCTTTCCAAGAGCCGGTGCAGACTCGATGGGCCGAATGGCCTCCTTCTGCACTGTAAATTCTGTGATACGATTAGCTTTTTATTCCAAATCTATTTAATATACTGAATTTCCCAGCTGCTATGCTAGGATTTGAACTCCTACCTCTGGATCATTCGTTCAGACTTTTTGATCACTAGTTCAGTTCCACTATGCGACTGTAACAATGTGAAAACACGTTCGCTGGGATCTGTACGGGATATCAGCTTTTCACCATATTTCTCAATGATTTGCAAGAAGGAATAGAGAGTTCTGTGTCCAAGTTTGCAGATGACACCAAGTTAGGGGACATGGTGCAGGCGAGAGGAGTCCAAAGAGAAGGAAATGATACATTAGCCGGACAAAAGTGTTGGACGGATCCAATCCATTGGAACTGCAGTTCTGGTCAGGCAGGATTTGTTGGCCTCAGAGGGGATGCCATCCGTTTTCACTGGGGCTAAAATATTTACATTCAGAGCACAGGTGCATACAGTGGGGCTGCACTCCCCTGGGGTTGAAGGTGTTTTGCTTCCAGGAGCACGGCCATGCAACAAAATCACTGGACAGAAGTCGGGCAAACACAAGAGCGAGTTCAATACGTGCTCCATCCCTGGTTACTGTTACCTCTGAGGATCGGTTGCCCAGTCTGATAACTCCCGTTGCTCTGAAGGACCCGTTTTCTCAGTTGAACAGCTGGAATGCGGTCGATTTCACAGAGGAGATGTTTAAGTGCGCAGTGATCAGGAAGTTGATTGAACTGAAGGTGGGGCTTTGCTCAGTATTGGAGCGTCACAGATTTGCAGGAAGCTGGAGCAAGCACTGTAAGTAAACTTTCGCTGTGGCGTTAATTTCTTACATAATTTAGGACTGTTGCGCTGCAGGAAATTTGGAGAGATGTTTTTCAAAGTTTCACATTGGCTCGTTTTAGATCTTGTCTACAAATCAAGCGCCGGAAAACTATTGCTTTCAACTAGCCTGAGTTAGAGGAGAGGGCAGTCTGCAGGATTATACTGGAGAAAGAGAAGGCCTATTGGAGAATCTCTAACCACAGTTTAATTACCTCCTGTGACGAAGAATCTTCCTCACTTCTTAGGCGGAAGCTTTAAAAATATTACACGCTAACTCCATTAAACCATGCGGTGATTTATTTATCTTGATGAAGTGTCCAAAAGTGCTTGGAATGTGAAGCCCAGTGTGGACAGAAACAGTATGAAGTCTTACAACACCAGGTTAAAATACAACAGGTTTGTTTCGAATCACTAGTTTTCGGAACACTGCTCCTTCCTCAGGTGAAGACTTTAACAGGACTGGTGCTGTAAGACTTCTTACTGTGCCCACACCAATCCAACGCCGGCATCTCCACATCATGGCAGAAGCAGCAGGAGTGAGGAATGGTTCCCAGCTCAAACTGTCAGTATCTGAAGATCAGAGCCAACTGCAATCCTTGATCCCAGGACCTGACTCCACCCCCAGACCCTCACCCCAGTTCCCATTTGGAATGTACTGAAGGGATTGGGAGTATCTCACTGAGCAGAGCCCAGAGTATCTCGCTGGGCAGAGCCCAGAGTATCTCACTGAGCAGAGCCCAGGGTATCTCACTGAGCAGAGCACAGAGTATCCACTGAGCAGAGCCCAGAGTAGCTTGCTGGGCAGAGCCCAGAGTATCTCACTGGAGGGACCCAGAGTATCTCACTGAGCAGAGCCCAGAGTATCTCGCTGAGCAGAGCCCAGAGTATCTCGCTGAGCAGAGCCCAGAGTATCTCGCTGAGCAGAGCCCAGAGTATCTCGCTGAGCAGAGCCCAGAGTATCTCGCTGAGCAGAGCCCAGAGTATCTCGCTGAGCAGAGCCCAGAGTATCTCGCTGAGCAGAGCCCAGAGTATCTCGCTGAGCAGAGCCCAGAGTATCTCGCTGAGCAGAGCCCAGAGTATCTCGCTGAGCAGAGCCCAGAGTATCTCGCTGAGCAGAGCCCAGAGTATCTCGCTGAGCAGAGCCCAGAGTATCTCGCTGAGCAGAGCCCAGAGTATCTCGCTGAGCAGAGCCCAGAGTATCTCGCTGGGCAGAGCCCAGAGTATCTCGCTGGGCAGAGCCCAGAGTATCTCGCTGGGCAGAGCCCAGAGTATCTCGCTGGGCAGAGCCCAGAGTATCTCGCTGAGCAGAGCACAGAGTATCTCGCTGAGCAGAGCCCAGAGTATCTCGCTGAGCAGAGCCCAGAGTATCTCGCTGAGCAGAGCCCAGAGTATCTCGCTGAGCAGAGCCCAGAGTATCTCGCTGAGCAGAGCCCAGAGTATCTAACTGTGCAGAGCCCAGAGTATCTCACTGAGCAGAGCCCAGAGTACCTCACTGAGCAGAGCCCAGAGTTCCTCCCTGGGCAGAGCCCAGAGTACCTCACTGGGCAGAGCCCAGAGTACCTCACTGGGCAGAGCCCAGAGTACCTCACTGGGCAGAGCCCAGAGTACCTCACTGGGCAGAGCCCAGAGTATCTCACTGAGCAGAGCCCAGAGTATCTCACTGGGCAGAGCCCAGAGTATCTCACTGGGCAGAGCCCAGAGTATCTCACTGAGCAGAGCCCAGAGTATCTCACTGAGCAGAGCCCAGAGTATCTTGCTGGGCAGGGCAGAGCCCAGAGTATCTCACTGGAGGAACCCTGAGTATCTCTCTGAGCAGAGCCCAGAGTATCTCGCTGAGCAGAGTCCAGAGTATCTCGCTTAGCAGAGCCCAGAGTATCTCGCTGAGCAGAGCCCAGAGTATCTCGCTGAGCAGAGCCCAGAGTATCTCGCTGAGCAGAGCCCAGAGTATCTCGCTGAGCAGAGCCCAGAGTATCTCGCTGGGCAGAGCCCAGAGTATCTCGCTGAGCAGAGCCCAGAGTATCTCGCTGAGCAGAGCCCAGAGTATCTCGCTGAGCAGAGGCCAGAGTATCTCGCTGAGCAGAGGCCAGAGTATCTCGCTGAGCAGAGGCCAGAGTATCTCGCTGAGCAGAGGCCAGAGTATCTCGCTGAGCAGAGGCCAGAGTATCTCGCTGAGCAGAGGCCAGAGTATCTCGCTGAGCAGAGGCCAGAGTATCTCGCTGAGCAGAGGCCAGAGTATCTCGCTGAGCAGAGGCCAGAGTATCTCGCTGAGCAGAGGCCAGAGTATCTCGCTGAGCAGAGGCCAGAGTATCTCGCTGAGCAGAGGCCAGAGTATCTCGCTGAGCAGAGGCCAGAGTATCTCGCTGAGCAGAGGCCAGAGTATCTCGCTGAGCAGAGGCCAGAGTATCTCGCTGAGCAGAGGCCAGAGTATCTCGCTGAGCAGAGGCCAGAGTATCTCGCTGAGCAGAGGCCAGAGTATCTCGCTGAGCAGAGGCCAGAGTATCTCGCTGAGCAGAGCCCAGAGTATCTCGCTGAGCAGAGCCCAGAGTATCTCGCTGAGCAGAGCCCAGAGTATCTCGCTGAGCAGAGTCCAGAGTATCTCGCTGAGCAGAGCCCAGAGTATCTCGCTGAGCAGAGCCCAGAGTATCTCGCTGAGCAGAGCCCAGAGTATCTCGCTGGGCAGAGCCCAGAGTATCTCGCTGGGCAGAGCCCAGAGTATCTCGCTGAGCAGAGCCCAGAGTATCTCGCTGAGCAGAGCCCAGAGTATCTCGCTGGGCAGAGCCCAGAGTATCTCGCTGAGCAGAGCCCAGAGTATCTCACTGGGCAGAGCCCAGAGTATCTCGCTGGGCAGAGCCCAGAGTACCTCACTGGGCAGAGCCCAGAGTACCTCACTGGGCAGAGCCCAGAGTACCTCACTGGGCAGAGCCCAGAGTACCTCACTGGGCAGAGCCCAGAGTATCTCACTGAGCAGAGCCCAGAGTATCTCACTGGGCAGAGCCCAGAGTATCTCACTGGAGGGACCCAGAGTATCTCACTGAGCAGAGCCCAGAGTATCTCACTGAGCAGAGCCCAGAGTATCTTGCTGGGCAGGGCAGAGCCCAGAGTATCTCACTGGAGGGACCCTGAGTATCTCACTGAGCAGAGCCCAGAGTATCTCACTGAGCAGAGCCCAGAGTATCTCGCTGAGCAGAGCCCAGAGTATCTCGCTGAGCAGAGCCCAGAGTATCTCGCTGAGCAGAGCCCAGAGTATCTCGCTGAGGAGAGCCCAGAGTATCTCGCTGAGCAGAGCCCAGAGTATCTCGCTGAGCAGAGCCCAGAGTATCTCGCTGAGCAGAGCCCAGAGTATCTCGCTGAGCAGAGCCCAGAGTATCTCGCTGAGCAGAGCCCAGAGTATCTCGCTGGGCAGAGCCCAGAGTATCTCACTGTGCAGAGCCGAGAGTATCTCACTGGGCAGAGCCCAGAGTATCTCACTGAGCAGAGCCCAGAGTATCTCACTGAGCAGAGCCCAGAGTATCTCACTGAGCAGAGCCCAGAGTACCTCACTGAGCAGAGCCCAGAGTACCTCACTGAGCAGAGCCCAGAGTTCCTCCCTGGTCAGAGCCCAGAGTTCCACCCTGGTCAGAGCCCAGAGTATCTCACTGGGCAGAGCCCAGAGTATCTCACTGAGCAGAGCCCAGAGTATCTCACTGAGCAGAGCCCAGAGTATCTCACTGGGCAGAGCCCAGAGTATCTCACTGGAGGGACCCAGAGTATCTCACTGAGCAGAGCCCAGAGTATCTCACTGAGCAGAGCCCAGAGTATCTTGCTGGGCAGGGCAGAGCCCAGAGTATCTCACTGGAGGGACCCTGAGTATCTCACTGAGCAGAGCCCAGAGTATCTCGCTGAGCAGAGCCCAGAGTATCTCGCTGAGCAGAGCCCAGAGTATCTCGCTGAGCAGAGCCCAGAGTATCTCGCTGAGCAGAGCCCAGAGTATCTCGCTGGGCAGAGCCCAGAGTATCTCGCTGGGCAGAGCCCAGAGTATCTCGCTGGGCAGAGCCCAGAGTATCTCGCTGAGCAGAGCCCAGAGTATCTCGCTGAGCAGAGCCCAGAGTATCTCGCTGAGCAGAGCCCAGAGTATCTCGCTGAGCAGAGCCCAGAGTATCTCGCTGAGCAGAGCCCAGAGTATCTCGCTGAGCAGAGCCCAGAGTATCTCGCTGAGCAGAGCCCAGAGTATCTCGCTGAGCAGAGCCCAGAGTATCTCGCTGAGCAGAGCCCAGAGTATCTCGCTGAGCAGAGCCCAGAGTATCTCGCTGAGCAGAGGCCAGAGTATCTCGCTGAGCAGAGGCCAGAGTATCTCTCTGAGCAGAGGCCAGAGTATCTCTCTGAGCAGAGGCCAGAGTATCTCTCTGAGCAGAGGCCAGAGTATCTCGCTGAGCAGAGGCCAGAGTATCTCGCTGAGCAGAGCCCAGAGTATCTCGCTGAGCAGAGCCCAGAGTATCTCGCTGAGCAGAGCCCAGAGTATCTCGCTGAGCAGAGCCCAGAGTATCTCGCTGAGCAGAGCCCAGAGTATCTCGCTGAGCAGAGCCCAGAGTATCTCGCTGGGCAGAGCCCAGAGTATCTCGCTGGGCAGAGCCCAGAGTATCTCGCTGAGCAGAGCACAGAGTATCTCGCTGAGCAGAGCCCAGAGTATCTCGCTGAGCAAAGCCCAGAGTATCTCGCTGAGCAGAGCCCAGAGTATCTCGCTGAGCAGAGCCCAGAGTATCTCGCTGAGCAGAGCCCAGAGTATCTCGCTGAGCAGAGCCCAGAGTATCTCGCTGAGCAGAGCCCAGAGTATCTCGCTGAGCAGAGCCCAGAGTATCTCGCTGAGCAGAGCCCAGAGTATCTCACTGTGCAGAGCCCAGAATATCTCACTGAGCAGAGCCCAGAGTACCTCACTGAGCAGAGCCCAGAGTTCCTCCCTGGGCAGAGCCCAGAGTACCTCACTGGGCAGAGCCCAGAGTACCTCACTGGGCAGAGCCCAGAGTATCTCACTGGGCAGAGCCCAGAGTATCTCACTGAGCAGAGCCCAGAGTATCTCACTGGGCAGAGCCCAGAGTATCTCACTGAGCAGAGCCCAGAGTATCTCACTGAGCAGAGCCCAGAGTATCTCGCTTAGCAGAGCCCAGAGTATCTCGCTTAGCAGAGCCCAGAGTATCTCGCTGAGCAGAGCCCAGAGTATCTCGCTGAGCAGAGCCCAGAGTATCTCGCTGAGCAGAGCCCAGAGTATCTCGCTGAGCAGAGCCCAGAGTATCTCGCTGGGCAGAGCCCAGAGTATCTAGCTGAGCAGAGCCCAGAGTATCTAGCTGAGCAGAGCCCAGAGTATCTCACTGAGCAGAGGCCAGAGTATCTCGCTGAGCAGAGGCCAGAGTATCTCGCTGAGCAGAGGCCAGAGTATCTCGCTGAGCAGAGGCCAGAGTATCTCGCTGAGCAGAGGCCAGAGTATCTCGCTGAGCAGAGGCCAGAGTATCTCGCTGAGCAGAGGCCAGAGTATCTCGCTGAGCAGAGGCCAGAGTATCTCGCTGAGCAGAGGCCAGAGTATCTCGCTGAGCAGAGGCCAGAGTATCTCGCTGAGCAGAGGCCAGAGTATCTCGCTGAGCAGAGGCCAGAGTATCTCGCTGAGCAGAGGCCAGAGTATCTCGCTGAGCAGAGGCCAGAGTATCTCGCTGAGCAGAGGCCAGAGTATCTCGCTGAGCAGAGGCCAGAGTATCTCGCTGAGCAGAGGCCAGAGTATCTCGCTGAGCAGAGGCCAGAGTATCTCGCTGAGCAGAGGCCAGAGTATCTCGCTGAGCAGAGGCCAGAGTATCTCGCTGAGCAGAGGCCAGAGTATCTCGCTGAGCAGAGGCCAGAGTATCTCGCTGAGCAGAGGCCAGAGTATCTCGCTGAGCAGAGGCCAGAGTATCTCGCTGAGCAGAGCCCAGAGTATCTCGCTGAGCAGAGCCCAGAGTATCTCGCTGAGCAGAGCCCAGAGTATCTCGCTGAGCAGAGCCCAGAGTATCTCGCTGGGCAGAGCCCAGAGTATCTCGCTGGGCAGAGCCCAGAGTATCTCGCTGGGCAGAGCCCAGAGTATCTCGCTGGGCAGAGCCCAGAGTACCTCGCTGGGCAGAGCCCAGAGTACCTCACTGGGCAGAGCCCAGAGTACCTCACTGGGCAGAGCCCAGAGTATCTCACTGAGCAGAGCCCAGAGTATCTCACTGGGCAGAGCCCAGAGTATCTCACTGGAGGGACCCAGAGTATCTCGCTGAGCAGAGCCCAGAGTATCTCGCTGGGCAGAGCCCAGAGTATCTCGCTGGGCAGAGCCCAGAGTATCTCGCTGGGCAGAGCCCAGAGTACCTCACTGGGCAGAGCCCAGAGTACCTCACTGGGCAGAGCCCAGAGTATCTCACTGAGCAGAGCCCAGAGTATCTCACTGGGCAGAGCCCAGAGTATCTCACTGGAGGGACCCAGAGTATCTCACTGAGCAGAGCCCAGAGTATCTCACTGAGCAGAGCCCAGAGTATCTTGCTGGGCAGGGCAGAGCCCAGAGTATCTCACTGGAGGGACCCTGAGTATCTCACTGAGCAGAGCCCAGAGTATCTCACTGAGCAGAGCCCAGAGTATCTCGCTGAGCAGAGCCCAGAGTATCTCGCTGAGCAGAGCCCAGAGTATCTCGCTGAGCAGAGCCCAGAGTATCTCGCTGAGGAGAGCCCAGAGTATCTCGCTGAGCAGAGCCCAGAGTATCTCGCTGAGCAGAGCCCAGAGTATCTCGCTGAGCAGAGCCCAGAGTATCTCGCTGAGCAGAGCCCAGAGTATCTCGCTGAGCAGAGCCCAGAGTATCTCACTGGGCAGAGCCCAGAGTATCTCACTGAGCAGAGCCCAGAGTATCTCACTGAGCAGAGCCCAGAGTATCTCACTGAGCAGAGCCCAGAGTACCTCACTGAGCAGAGCCCAGAGTTCCTCCCTGGTCAGAGCCCAGAGTTCCACCCTGGTCAGAGCCCAGAGTATCTCACTGGGCAGAGCCCAGAGTATCTCACTGAGCAGAGCCCAGAGTATCTCACTGAGCAGAGCCCAGAGTATCTCACTGGGCAGAGCCCAGAGTATCTCACTGGAGGGACCCAGAGTATCTCACTGAGCAGAGCCCAGAGTATCTCACTGAGCAGAGCCCAGAGTATCTTGCTGGGCAGGGCAGAGCCCAGAGTATCTCACTGGAGGGACCCTGAGTATCTCACTGAGCAGAGCCCAGAGTATCTCGCTGAGCAGAGCCCAGAGTATCTCGCTGAGCAGAGCCCAGAGTATCTCGCTGAGCAGAGCCCAGAGTATCTCGCTGAGCAGAGCCCAGAGTATCTCGCTGGGCAGAGCCCAGAGTATCTCGCTGGGCAGAGCCCAGAGTATCTCGCTGGGCAGAGCCCAGAGTATCTCGCTGAGCAGAGCCCAGAGTATCTCGCTGAGCAGAGCCCAGAGTATCTCGCTGAGCAGAGCCCAGAGTATCTCGCTGAGCAGAGCCCAGAGTATCTCGCTGAGCAGAGCCCAGAGTATCTCGCTGAGCAGAGCCCAGAGTATCTCGCTGAGCAGAGCCCAGAGTATCTCGCTGAGCAGAGCCCAGAGTATCTCGCTGAGCAGAGCCCAGAGTATCTCGCTGAGCAGAGGCCAGAGTATCTCGCTGAGCAGAGGCCAGAGTATCTCGCTGAGCAGAGGCCAGAGTATCTCGCTGAGCAGAGGCCAGAGTATCTCGCTGAGCAGAGGCCAGAGTATCTCGCTGAGCAGAGGCCAGAGTATCTCGCTGAGCAGAGGCCAGAGTATCTCGCTGAGCAGAGGCCAGAGTATCTCGCTGAGCAGAGGCCAGAGTATCTCGCTGAGCAGAGGCCAGAGTATCTCGCTGAGCAGAGGCCAGAGTATCTCGCTGAGCAGAGGCCAGAGTATCTCGCTGAGCAGAGCCCAGAGTATCTCGCTGAGCAGAGCCCAGAGTATCTCGCTGAGCAGAGCCCAGAGTATCTCGCTGGGCAGAGCCCAGAGTATCTCGCTGGGAGTGACTGTAATAGCTCGCACGAGACCTACGGGGTGGGAATGAGAATCTTCCCCTTGGCCCTTGTGGTGTACGAGCCCCCACACCCGGGGCGGGATCTCTAGTAACCTCTGTTTATAAGGTCAGCCAGTAAGGCAGCGGCCAGAGAGGAACCCGGTAGGGATCTCCCAGGCTGTGTATGTGTTGTGCTGTAAATTAAAACTTTGCTTTGTTATTTTACTCAGTGTGGACTCCCCGTGTCCTTCTTAAAGTGACCAGGAGTAACTCACTGGGCGGGACCAGGAGTAACTCACTGGCAGCGACCAGGAGTAACTCACTGGCAGCGACCAGGAGTAACTCACTGGGCGGGACCAGGAGTAACGCACTGGGCGGGACCAGGAGTAACTCACTGGCAGCGACCAGGAGTAACTCACTGGCAGTGACCAAGAGTAACTCACTGGCAGCGACCAGGAGTAACTCACTGGCAGCGACCAGGAGTAACTCACTGGCAGCGACCAGGAGTAACTCACTGGCACCGACCAGGAGTAACTCACTGGCAGCGACCAGGAGTAACTCACTGGCAGCGACCAGGAGTAACTCACTGGCAGCGACCGGGAGTAACTCACTGGCAGCGACCGGGAGTAACTCACTGGCAGCGACCGGGAGTAACTCACTGGCAGCGACCAGGAGTAACTCACTGGCAGCCACCGGGAGTAACTCACTGGCAGCGACCAGGAGTAACTGACTGGCAGCGACCAGGAGTAACTCACTGGCAGCGACCAGGAGTAACTGACTGGCAGCGACCGGGAGTAACTGACTGGCAGCGACCAGGAGTAACTCACTGGCAGCGACCAGGAGTAACTCACTGGCAGCGACCAGGAGTAACTCACTGGCAGCCACCAGGAGTAACTCACTGGCAGCCACCAGGAGTAACTCACTGGCAGCGACCAGGAGTAACTCACTGGCAGCGACCAGGAGTAACTCACTGGCAGCGACCAGGAGTAACTCACTGGCAGCCACCAGGAGTAACTGACTGGCAGCGACCAGGAGTAACTGACTGGCAGCGACCAGGAGTAACTCACTGGCAGCGACCAGGAGTAACTCACTGGCAGCCACCAGGTGTAACTCACTGGCAGCGACCAGGAGTAACTCACTGGCAGCCACCAGGAGTAACTCACTGGCAGCCACCAGGAGTAACTCACTGGCAGCGACCAGGAGTAACTCACTGGCAGCGACCAGGAGTAACTCACTGGCAGCCACCAGGAGTAACTCACTGGCAGCCACCAGGAGTAACTCACTGGCAGCGACCAGGAGTAACTCACTGGCAGCGACCAGGAGTAACTCACTGGCAGCGACCAGGAGTAACTCACTGGCAGCCACCAGGAGTAACTGACTGGCAGCCACCAGGAGTAACTCACTGGCAGCGACCAGGAGTAACTGACTGGCAGCGACCAGGAGTAACTCACTGGCAGCGACCAGGAGTAACTCACTGGCAGCGACCAGGAGTAACTGACTGGCAGCCACCAGGAGTAACTGACTGGCAGCCACCAGGAGTAACTCACTGGCACCGACCAGGAGTAACTGACTGGCAGCCACCAGGAGTAACTGACTGGCAGCGACCAGGAGTAACTGACTGGCAGCGACCAGGAGTAACTCACTGGCAGCGACCAGGAGTAACTGACTGGCAGCGACCAGGAGTAACTGACTGGCAGCGACCAGGAGTAACTGACTGGCAGCGACCAGGAGTAACTGACTGGCAGCGACCAGGAGTAACTGACTGGCAGCGACCAGGAGTAACTGACTGGCAGCGACCAGGAGTAACTGACTGGCAGCGACCAGGAGTAACTGACTGGCAGCGACCAGGAGTAACTGACTGGCAGCCACCAGGAGTAACTGACTGGCAGCGACCAGGAGTAACTCACTGGCAGCCACCAGGAGTAACTGACTGGCAGCGACCAGGAGTAAGTGACTGGCAGCGACCAGGAATAAGTGACTGGCAGCGACCAGGAGTAACTCACTGGCAGCCACCAGGAGTAACTCACTGGCAGCCACCAGGAGTAACTCACTGGCAGCGACCAGGAGTAACTCACTGGCAGCGACCAGGAGTAACTCACTGGCAGCCACCAGGAGTAACTCACTGGCAGCGACCAGGAGTAACTCACTGGCAGCGACCAGGAGTAACTCACTGGCAGCGACCAGGAGTAACTCACTGGCAGCCACCAGGAGTAACTGACTGGCAGCGACCAGGAGTAACTCACTGGCAGCCACCAGGAGTAACTCACTGGCAGCGACCAGGAGTAACTCACTGGCAGCGACCAGGAGTAACTCACTGGCAGCCACCAGGAGTAACTCACTGGCAGCCACCAGGAGTAACTCACTGGCAGCGACCAGGAGTAACTCACTGGCAGCGACCAGGAGTAACTCACTGGCAGCGACCAGGAGTAACTCACTGGCAGCGACCAGGAGTAACTCACTGGCAGCCACCAGGAGTAACTGACTGGCAGCCACCAGGAGTAACTGACTGGCAGCGACCAGGAGTAACTCACTGGCAGCGACCAGGAGTAACTCACTGGCAGCCACCAGGAGTAACTGACTGGCAGCCACCAGGAGTAACTGACTGGCAGCGACCAGGAGTAACTGACTGGCAGCGACCAGGAGTAACTGACTGGCAGCGACCAGGAGTAACTGACTGGCAGCGACCAGGAGTAACTCACTGGCAGCGACCAGGAGTAACTGACTGGCAGCGACCAGGAGTAACTCACTGGCAGCGACCAGGAGTAACTGACTGGCAGCCACCAGGAGTAACTCACTGGCAGCGACCAGGAGTAACTGACTGGCAGCGACCAGGAGTAACTCACTGGCAGCGACCAGGAGTAACTCACTGGCAGCGACCAGGAGTAACTCACTGGCAGCCACCAGGAGTAACTCACTGGCAGCGACCAGGAGTAACTCACTGGCAGCGACCAGGAGTAACTCACTGGCAGCGACCAGGAGTAACTCACTGGCAGCGACCAGGAGTAACTCACTGGCAGCGACCAGGAGTAACTCACTGGCAGCCACCAGGAGTAACTGACTGGCAGCCACCAGGAGTAACTGACTGGCAGCGACCAGGAGTAACTGACTGGCAGCGACCAGGAGTAACTGACTGGCAGCGACCGGGAGTAACTGACTGGCAGCGACCAGGAGTAACTCACTGGCAGCGACCAGGAGTAACTGACTGGCAGCGACCAGGAGTAACTCACTGGCAGCGACCAGGAGTAACTCACTGGCAGCGACCAGGAGTAACTGACTGGCAGCAACCAGGAGTAACTGACTGGCAGCGACCAGGAGTAACTCACTGGCAGCGACCAGGAGTAACTGACTGGCAGCGACCAGGAGTAACTCACTGGCAGCGACCAGGAGTAACTGACTGGCAGCCACCAGGAGTAACTCACTGGCAGCGACCAGGAGTAACTCACTGGCAGCGACCAGGAGTAACTCACTGGCAGCGACCAGGAGTAACTGACTGGCAGCGACCGGGAGTAACTGACTGGCAGCGACCAGGAGTAACTCACTGGCAGCCACCAGGAGTAACTGACTGGCAGCGACCAGGAGTAACTCACTGGCAGCGACCAGGAGTAACTGACTGGCAGCCACCAGGAGTAACTCACTGGCAGCGACCAGGAGTAACTGACTGGCAGCGACCAGGAGTAAGTGACTGGCAGCGACCAGGAATAAGTGACTGGCAGCGACCAGGAGTAACTCACTGGCAGCCACCAGGAGTAACTGACTGGCAGCCACCAGGAGTAACTGACTGGCAGCCACCAGGAGTAAGTGACTGGCAGCGACCAGGAATAAGTGACTGGCAGCGACCAGGAGTAACTGACTGGCAGCGACCAGGAGTAACTCACTGGCAGCCACCAGGAGTAACTGACTGGCAGCGACCAGGAGTAACTGACTGGCAGCCACCAGGAGTAACTCACTGGCAGCGACCAGGAGTAACTGACTGGCAGCGACCAGGAGTAACTGACTGGCAGCGACCAGGAGTAACTGACTGGCAGCGACCAGGAGTAACTGACTGGCAGCGACCAGGAGTAACTGACTGGCAGCCACCAGGAGTAACTGACTGGCAGCGACCAGGAGTAACTGACTGGCAGCGACCAGGAGTAACTGACTGGCAGCGACCAGGAGTAACTCACTGGCAGCGACCAGGAGTAACTGACTGGCAGCGACCAGGAGTAACTCACTGGCAGCGACCAGGAGTAACTCACTGGCAGCGACCAGGAGTAACTGACTGGCAGCCACCAGGAGTAACTGACTGGCAGCGACCAGGAGTAACTGACTGGCAGCGACCAGGAGTAACTCACTGGCAGCGACCAGGAGTAACTCACTGGCAGCGACCAGGAGTAACTCACTGGCAGCGACCAGGAGTATGTGGGGGGGGGGGGGATCATTTGGGAATTTCTCACGAGGAGGTATCCGAAGTGTTCCATGGGAGTGATCAGAGAGTTAATTAACAGCAGGTTGTTCACTCCCAGCCTGGGGAATCTGGTTAAACCAGCCTTTTTATTTTACTCTTTGATGGGATATGGGTGTCGCTGGCTAAACCAGCATTTATTGCCCATCCCTATTTTCTCTTGAGAACGTGGTGATGAGCTGCATTCTTGGAATACTGCAGTCCCTGTGTTGTAGGTACACCCACTGTGCTGCCAGGGAGGAGTTCCAAGATTTTGATCCAGCGACAGTGAAGGAACGGCAAAACAGTTTCAAATCAGGATGGCGTGTGACTTGGAGGGGAATTTTCAGGTGTTGAGGTTCCCATGTGTCTGCTGCCCTTATCCTTCTAGCTGGCAGAAGTCACCGTGTGGAAGGTGCTGTCGAAGGAAGCTTGGTGAGTTGCTTTGCGTACTTGAGGTGGAGCAAGAAAGTTTCAATTGATTTAGCTTTAGGAGGACTAAAGGCAATTCATTGCGCACAGCTCATGACAGCCTGATATCCAATAGATATTTAATGAAGGTTGTCCGGGAGACAAAGAGTGACATTATGGGCGGAACCAGCGATGCCAGAAATGGGCGGATCCAGCGATGCCAGAGTCGGGAAATTCGATTGGGTGGAGAATCGCGCGTGAGGTGAGATTGTGGTCGGTGCTGGGCGGCCGATGGAATGCCAAGCTCCGCTGCTTCCACCATGGCGTGAATGCACTCTACTCTGAACGTACAGTATACGCCGTTGGCATATCAATAATGGGCCTGACCCGGTATTCACCGGGGTTCCGGGATGCTCCGCCTCCACCAGGAGGAATTCCCGACGGCGAAGGTTCACTTGTGGTTTTAAAAATCGGGAAACGGGCACCGTGGCTGCTGAGGGAGAGGAGGTCGGACATACTCCCAGCAGCATGAGCGTGGGCTGCCAGTCCTGCCATTGGCATGGCTGGCTGGGGGTTGGCGTCTGCCAGTGCCAGGGAGGAGTGGGGGTAGAGGGTGGTGACTAGGGCGTGAGTCGTGGGGTTGGGGTGGCTCCCCCGGGACTGGGGTGTCCAGGCATGGACCAACATTGCCGCGGCCTGCAAGGCAACTACTTGTTACGCAACCCACTGACCTCCCATCATGGCCTGTGGTTCCACAGAGTGACATCGGCCGTATGGGTGTCCCCACCCCAGCCATCCCCACCCCCTCCATCCACCCCACCCCAACAACCGGACATCACTCGCCAGCGGGGCATCATGCGCCACATCCAAGGGCAACGCCCTTGGTAGGTGCTATAGAAGGGTGTTGGACAGGGACCGCAGAGTGTACCACTGGCATGGGTGATGCCAGTCACAGGTACCGCTGCTGGCAGGGACAGGTACGGGGTCAGAGGGCCCTGCAGTGCTGGGCACCAATGGGGCCAGGGGTGTGGTGCGGAGGGCCGAGTGCCAGGAAAACGGATGGGGGTGAGTGCGGGCATGGGAGAGGAGGGGGACATGCGGGGGCGGGCCTGCAGTGCAGGCAGGGCCACTGTGTAGCCCGGTAGACCTGGTTGGGCACAGGGCTAGCATTTCTGCCTTTCACCCCTTGCAGTCAATGGACTTCAGATTCCAACCAAGAATGGTGGCTGTCATCCTGGCAACTGCAGCCCTGGGGAATACACTGAGGCTGGACCAGCAGGAGGTGCCATCTCCCTCTGTGACTGTTCCACATCACGCAGTGACTGTGCCACCTCCCTCTGGGACTGTGCCACATCACTCAGTGACTGTGCCATCTCCCTCTAGGACTGTGCCACATCACTCAGTGACTGTGCCATCTCCCTCTGGGACTGTGCCACATCACTCAGTGACTGTGCCATCTCCCTCTGTGACTGTTCCACATCACTCAGTGACTGTGCCATCTCCCTCTGGGACTGTGCCACATCACTCAGTGACTGTGCCATCTCCCTCTGGGACTGTTCCACATCACTCAGTGACTGTGCCATCTCCCTCTGGGACTGAGCCACATCACTCAGTGACTGTGCCACCTCCCTCTGGGACTGTTCCACATCACTCTGTGACTGTGCCATCTCCCTCTGGGACTGTGCCACATCACTCAGTGACTGTGCCATCTCCCTCTGGGACTGTGAAATCTCCCTCTGGGACTGTGCCACCTCCCTCTGGGTCTGTGCCACATCACTCAGTGACTGTGCCATCTCCCTCTGGGACTGTGCCACATCATTCAGTGACTGTGCCACATCACTCAGTGACTGTGCCATCTCCCTCTGGGACTGTGACATCTCCCTCTGGGACTGTGCCACCTCCCTCTGGGTCTGTGCCACATCACTCAGTGACTGTGCCATCTCCCTCTGGGACTGTTCCACATCACTCAGTGACTGTGCCACATCATTCCGTGACTGTGCCACCTCCCTCTGGGACTGTGCCACATCACTCAGGGATGGTGCCATCTCCCTCTGGGACTGTGCCACATCACTCGGTGACTGTGCCACCTCCCTCTGGGACTGTGCCACCTCCCTCTGGGACTGTGCCACCTCCCTCTGGGACTGTGCCACATCAGTCAGTGACTGTGCCACATCCCTCTGGGACTGTTCCACATCACTCAGTGACTGTGCCACATCATTCCGTGACTGTGCCACCTCCCTCTGGGACTGTGCCACATCATTCAGTGACTGTGCCACCTCCCTCTGGGACTGTGCCACCTCCCTCTGGGACTGTGCCACATCACTCAGTGACTGTGCCATCTCCCTCTGGGACTGTTCCACATCACTCAGTGACTGTGCCATCTCCCTCTGGGACTGTGCCACATCACTCGGTGACTGTGCCACCTCCCTCTGGGACTGTGCCACATCATTCAGTGACTGTGCCACATCATTCAGTGACTGTGCCACCTCCCTCTGGGACTGTGCCACCTCCCTCTGGGACTGTGCCACCTCCCTCTGGGACTGTGCCACATCACTCAGTGACTGTGCCGCCTCCCTCTGGGACTGTTCCACATCACTCAGTGACTGTGCCATCTCCCTCTGGGACTGTGCCACATCACTCAGTGACTGTGCCATCTTCCTCTGGGACTGTGCCACATCACTCAGTGACTGTGCCACCTCCCTCTGGGACTGTGCCACCTCCCTCTGGGACTGTGCCACATCACTCAGTGACTGTGCCATCTCCCTCTGGGACTGTGCCATCTCCCTCTGGGACTGTGCCATATCACTCAGTGACTGTGCCATCTCCCTCTGGGACTGTGCCACATCATTCAGTGACTGTGCCATCTCCCTCTGGGACTGTTCCACATCACTCAGTGACTGTGCCACCTCCCTGTGGGACTGTTCCACATCACTCAGTGACTGTGCCACATCACTCAGTGACTGTGCCATCTCCCTCTGGGACTGTGCCACATCACTCTGTGACTGTGCCATCTCCCTTCTTGGACTGTGCCACATCACTCTGGGACTGTGCCACCTCCCTCTGGGACTGTGCCACATCACTCAGTGACTGTGCCACCTCCCTCTGGGACTGTTCCACATCACTCAGTGACTGTGCCATCTCCCTCTGGGACTGTGCCACATCATTCAGTGACTGTGCCATCTCCCTCTGGGACTGTGCCACATCACTCAGTGACTGTGCCACCTCCCTCTGGGACTGTGCCACCTCCCTCTGGGACTGTGCCAGCTCCCTCTGGGACTGTGCCACATCACTCAGTGACTGTGCCATCTCCCTCTGGGACTCTGCCATCTCCCTCTGGGACTGTGCCACATCACGCAGTGACTGTGCCACCTCCCTCTGGGACTGTGCCATATCACTAAGTGACTGTGCCATCTCCCTCTGGGACTGTGCCACATCACTCTGTGACTGTGCCATCTCCCTCTGGGACTGTTCCACATCACTCAGTGACTGTGCCATCTCCCTCTGGGACTGTGCCACATCACTCAGTGACTGTGCCATCTCCCTCTGTGACTGTTCCACATCACTCCGTGACTGTGCCACATCATTCAGTGACTGTGCCACCTCCCTCTGGGACTGTGCCACATCATTCAGTGACTGTGCCACCTCCCTCTGGGACTGTGCCACCTCCCTCTGGGACTGTGCCACCTCCCTCTGGGACTGTGCCACCTCCCTCTGGGACTGTGCCACCTCCCTCTGGGACTGTGCCACGTCACTCAGTGACTGTGCCATCTCCCTCTGGGACAGGGCCACATCACTCAGTGGCTGTGCCATCTCCCTCTGGGACTGTGCCACATCACTCAGTGACTGTGCCACCTCCCTCTGGGACAGTTCCACATCACTCAGTGACTGTGCCATCTCCCTCTGGGACTGTGCCACATCACTCAGTGACTGTGCCACCTCCCTCTGGGACTGTTCCACATCACTCAGTGACTGTGCCATCTCCCTCTGGGACTGTGCCACATCACTCAGTGACTGTGCCATCTCCCTCTGTGACTGTTCCACATCACTCAGTGACTGTGCCACATCATTCAGTGACTGTGCCACCTCCCTCTGGGACTGTGCCACATCATTCAGTGACTGTGCCACCTCCCTCTGGGACTGTGCCACCTCCCTCTGGGACTGTGCCACCTCCCTCTGGGACTGTGCCACCTCCCTCTGGGACTGTGCCATATCCCTCTAGGACTGTGCCACGTCACTCAGTGACTGTGCCATCTCCCTCTGGGACAGGGCCACATCACTCAGTGGCTGTGCCATCTCCCTCTGGGACTGTGCCACATCACTCAGTGACTGTGCCACCTCCCTCTGGGACTGTGCCACATCACACAGTGACTGTGCCACCTCCCTCTGGGACTGTGCCACCTCCCTGTGGGACTGTTCCACATCACTCAGTGACTGTGCCACATCCCTCTGGGACTGTTCCACATCACTCAGTGACTGTGCCATCTCCTTCTGGGACTGTGCCACCTCCCTCTTGGACTGTGCCACATCATTCAGTGACTGTGCCACCTCCCTCTGGGACTGTGCCACCTCCCTCTGGGTCTGTGCCACATCACTCAGTGACTGTGCCACCTCCCTCTGGGACTGTGCCACATCACTCAGGGACTGTGCCATCTCCCTCTGCGACTGTGCCACATCACTCGGTGACTGTGCCACCTCCCTCTGGGACTGTGCCACATCATTCGGTGACTGTGCCACCTCCCTCTGGGACTGTGCCACCTCCCTCTGGGACTGTTCCACATCACTCAGTGACTGTGCCACATATTCCGTGACTGTGCCACCTCCCTCTGGGACTGTGCCACCTCCCTCTGGGACTGTGCCACCTCCCTCTGGGACTGTGCCACCTCCCTCTGGGACTGTGCCACATCACTCAGTGACTGTGCTATCTCCCTCTGGGACTGTTCCACATCACTCAGTGACTGTGCCATCTCCCTCTGGGACTGTGCCACATCACTCGGTGACTGTGCCACCTCCCTCTGGGACTGTGCCACATCATTCAGTGACTGTGCCACATCATTCAGTGACTGTGCCACCTCCCTCTGGGACTGTGCCATCTCCCTCTGGGACTGTTCCACATCACTCAGTGACATTGCCATCTCCCTCTGGGACTGTTCCACATCACTCGGTGACTGTGCCACATCACTCAGTGACTGTGCCACCTCCCTCTGGGACTGTGCCACATCACTCAGTGACTGTGCCATCTCCCTCTGGGACTGTTCCACATCACTCAGTAACTGTGCCATCTCCCTCTGGGACTGTGCCACATCACTCAGTGACTGTGCCACCTCCCTGTGGGACTGTGCCACATCACTCAGTGACAGTGCCATCTCCCTCTGGGACTGTGCCACATCACTCAGTGACTGTGCCACCTTCCTCTGGGACTGTGCCACCTTCCTCTGGGACTGTGCCACCTCCCTCTGGGACTGTGCCACATCACTCAGTGACTGTGCCATCTCCCTCTGGGACTGTGCCACATCACTCAGTGACTGTGCCACCTCGATCTGGGACTGTGCCACATCACTGAGTGACTGTGCCATCTCCCTCTGGGACTGTGCCACATCACTCTGTGACAGTGCCATCTCCCTCTGGGACTGTGCCATCTCCCTCTGAGACTGTTCCACATCACTCTGTGACTGTGCCATCTCCCTCTGGGACTGTTCCACATCACTCTGTGACTGTGCCATCTCCCTCTGGGACTGTTCCACATCACTCAGTGACTGTGCCATCTCCCTCTGGGACTGTGCCACATCACTCAGTGACTGTGCCATCTCCCTCTGTGACTGTTCCACATCACTCAGTGACTGTGCCACATCATTCAGTGACTGTGCCACCTCCCTCTGGGACTGTGCCACATCATTCAGTGACTGTGCCACCTCCATCTGGGACTGTGCCATCTCCCTCTGGGACTGTGCCACCTCCCTCTGGGACTGTGCCATCTCCCTCTGGGACTGTGCCACGTCACTCAGTGACTGTGCCATCTCCCTTCTTGGACTGTGCCACATCACTCTGTGACTGTGCCACCTCCCTCTGGGACTGTGCCACATCACTCAGTGACTGTGCAACCTCCCTCTGGGACTGTGCCACATCACTCAGTGACTGTGCCATCTCCCTCTGGGACTGGGCCACATCACTCAGTGGCTGTGCCATCTCCCTCTGGGACTGTGCCACATCACTCAGTGACTGTGCCACCTCCCTCTGGGACTGTTCCACATCACTCAGTGACTGTGCCATTTCCCTCTGGGACTGTGCAACATCATTCAGTGACTGTGCCATCTCCCTCTGGGACTGTGCCACATCACTCAGTGACTGTGCCACCTCCCTCTGGGACTGTGCCACCTCCCTCTGGGACTGTGCCACATCACTCAGTGACTGTGCCATCTCCCTCTGGGACTCTGCCATCTCCCTCTGGGACTGTGCCATATCACTAAGTGACTGTGCCATCTCCCTCTGGGACTGTGCCACATCACTCAGTGACTGTGCCATCTCCCTCTGGGACTGTTCCACTTCACTCAGTGAATGTGTCAGCTCCCTCTGGGACTGTGCCACCTCCCTGTGGGACTGTTCCACATCACTCCGTCACTGTGCCACCTGCCTCTGGGACTGTGCCACATCATTCAGTGACTGTGCCACCTCCTTCTGGGACTGTGCCACATCACTCAGTGACTGTGCCATCCCCCTGTGGGACTGTGCCACATCACTCTGACTGTGCCATCTCCCTCTTGGACTGTTCCACATAACTCAGTGACTGTGCCATCTCCCTCTGGGACTGTGCCACATCATTCAGTGACTGTGCCACCTCCTTCTGGGACTGTGCCACATCACTCAGTGACTGTGCCATCCCCCTGTGGAATGTGCCACATCACTCTGACTGTGCCATCTCCCTCTTGGACTGTTCTACATAACTCAGTCACTGTGCCATCTCCCTCTGGGACTGTGCCACATCACTCTGGGACTGTGCCATCTCCCCCTGGGACTGTTCCACATCACTCAGTGACTGTGCTATCTCCATCTAGGACTGTTCCACATCACTCGGTGACTGTGCCGCATCACTCAGTGACTGTGCCACCTCCCTCTGGGACTGTGCCACATCACTCAGTGACTGTGCCATCTCCCTCTGGGACTGTTCCACTTCACTCAGTGAATGTGTCAGCTCCCTCTGGGACTGTGCCACCTCCCTGTGGGACTGTTCCACATCACTCCGTCACTGTGCCACCTGCCTCTGGGACTGTGCCACATCATTCAGTGACTGTGCCACCTCCTTCTGGGACTGTGCCACGTCACTCAGTGACTGTGCCATCCCCCTGTGGGACTGTGCCACATCACTCTGACTGTGCCATCTCCCTCTTGGACTGTTCCACATAACTCAGTGACTGTGCCATCTCCCTCTGGGACTGTGCCACATCATTCAGTGACTGTGCCACCTCCTTCTGGGACTGTGCCACATCACTCAGTGACTGTGCCATCCCCCTGTGGGACTGTGCCACATCACTCTGACTGTGCCATCTCCCTCTTGGACTGTTCTACATAACTCAGTCACTGTGCCATCTCCCTCTGGGACTGTGCCACATCACTCTGGGACTGTGCCATCTCCCCCTGGGACTGTTCCACATCACTCAGTGACTGTGCTATCTCCATCTAGGACTGTTCCACATCACTCGGTGACTGTGCCGCATCACTCAGTGACTGTGCCACCTCCCTCTGGGACTGTGCCACATCACTCAGTGACTGTGCCATCTCCCTCTGGGACTGTTCCACATCACTCAGTAACTGTGCCATCACCCTCTGGGACTGTGCCACATCACTCAGTGACTGTGCCACCTCCCTCTGGGCCTGTTCCACATCACTCTGTGACTGTGCCATCTCCCTCAGTGACTGTGCCATCTCCCTCAGTGACTGTGCCACATCACTCAGTGACTGTGCCACCTCCCTCTGGGACTGTGCCACCTCCCTCTGGGACTGTGCCAGATCACTCAGTGACTGTGCCATCTCCCTCTGGGACTGTGCCACATCACTCAGTGACCGTGCCACCTCCCTCTGGGACTGTGCCACATCACTCAGTGACTGTGCCATCTCCCTCTGGGACTGTGCCACATCACTCAGTGACTGTGCCATCTCCCTCTGGGACTGTGCCATCTCCCTCTGGGACTGTTCCACATCACTCAGTGACTGTGCCACCTCCCTCTGGGACTGTGCCACATCACTCAGTGACTGTGCCATCTCCCTCTGGGACTGTGCCACATCACTCAGTGACTGTGCCATCTCCCTCTGGGACTTTGCCACATCACTCAGTGACTGTGCCACCTCCATCTGGGACTGTGCCACATCATTCAGTGACTGTGCCATCTCCCTCTGGGACTGTGCCATCTCCCTCTGGGACTGTGCCATCTCCCTCTGGGACTGTGCCATCTCCCTCTGGGACTGTGCCACATCACTCAGTGACTGTGCCATCTCCCTCTGGGACTGTGCCACATCACTCAGTGACCGTGCCACCTCCCTCTGGGACTGTGCCACATCACTCAGTGACTGTGCCATCTCCCTCTGGGACTGTGCCACATCACTCAGTGACTGTGCCATCTCCCTCTGGGACTGTGCCATCTCCCTCTGGGACTGTTCCACATCACTCAGTGACTGTGCCACCTCCCTCTGGGACTGTGCCACATTACTCAGTGACTGTGCCATCTCCCTCTGGGACTGTGCCACATCACTCAGTGACTGTGCCATCTCCCTCTGGGACTTTGCCACATCACTCAGTGACTGTGCCACCTCCCTCTGGGACTGTGCCACATCATTCAGTGACTGTGCCATCTCCCTCTGGGACTGTCCATCTCCCTCTGGGACTGTGCCATCTCCCTCTGGGACTGTGCCATCTCCCTCGGGGACTGTGCCATCTCCCTCGGGGACTGTGCCATCTCCCTCGGGGACTGTGCCACGTCACTCAGTGACTGTGCCATCTCCCTTCTTGGACTGTGCCACGTCACTCAGTGACTGTGCCATCTCCCTCTGGGACAGGGCCACATCACTCAGTGGCTGTGCCATCTCCCTCTGGGACTGTGCCACATCATTCAGTGACTGTGCCACCTCCCTCTGGGACTGTGCCACATCACTCAGTGACTGTGCCACCTCCCTCTGGGACAGTTCCACATCACTCAGTGACTGTGCCATTTCCCTCTGGGACTGTGCCATCTCCCTCTGGGACTGTGCCACATCACTCAGTGACTGTGCCACCTCCCACTGGGACTGTGCCACCTCCCTGTGGGACTGTTCCACATCACTCAGTGACTGTGCCACATCCCTCTGGGACTGTTCCACATCACTCAGTGACTGTGCCATCTCCTTCTGGGACTGTGCCACATCACTCAGTGACTGTGCCACATCACTCAGTGACTGTGCCACCTCCCTGTGGGACTGTTCCACATCACTCAGTGACTGTGCCACATCCCTCTGGGACTGTGCCACATCACTCAGTGACTGTGCCACATCCCTCTGGGACTGTTTCACATCACTCAGTGACTGTGCCATCTCCTTCTGGGACTGTGCCACCTCCCTCTGGGACTGTGCCACATCATTCAGTGACTGTGCCACCTCCCTCTGGGACTGTGCCACCTCCCTCTGGGACTGTGCCACGTCACTCAGTGACTGTGCCACCTCCCTCTGGGACTGTGCCACATCAGTCAGTGACTGTGCCACCTCCCTCTGGGACTGTCCCACATCACTCAGTGTCTGTGCCACATCATTCCGTGACTGTGCCACCTCCCTCTCGGACTGTGCCACATCATTCAGTGACTGTGCCACCTCCCTCTGGGACTGTGCCACCTCCCTCTGGGACTGTGCCACATCACTCAGTGACTGTGCCATCTCCCTCGGAGACTGTTCCACATCACTCAGTGACTGTGCAATCTCCCTCTGGGACTGTGCCACATCACTCGGTGACTGTGCCACCTCCCTCTGGGACTGTGCCACATCAGTCAGTGACTGTGCCACCTCCCTCTGGGACTGTTCCACATCACTCAGTGACTGTGCCACATCATTCCGTGACTGTGCCACCTCCCTCTCGGACTGTGCCACATCATTCAGTGACTGTGCCACCTCCCTCTGGGACTGTGCCACCTCCCTCTGGGACTGTGCCACATCACTCAGTGACTGTGCCATCTCCCTCGGAGACTGTTCCACATCACTCAGTGACTGTGCCATCTCCCTCTGGGACTGTGCCACATCACTCGGTGACTGTGCCACCTCCCTCTGGGACTGTGCCACATCATTCAGTGACTGTGCCACATCATTCAGTGACTTTGCCACCTCCCTCTGGGACTGTGCCACCTCCCTCTGGGACTGTTCCACATCACTCAGTGACTGTGCCATCTCCCTCTGGGACTGGACCACATCACTCAGTGGCTGTGCCATCTCCCTCTAGGACTGTGCCACATCACTCAGTGACTGTGCCGCCTCCCTCTGGGACTGTTCCACATCACTCAGTGACTGTGCCATCTCCCTCTGGGACTGTGCCACATCACTCAGTGACTGTGCCACCTCCCTCTGGGACTGTGCCACCTCCCTCTGGGACTGTGCCATCTCCCTCTGGGACTGTGCCATATCACTCAGTGACTGTGCTACCTCCCTCTGGGACTGTGCCACCTCCCTGTGGGACTGTTCCACATCACTCAGTGACTGTGCCACATCCCTCTGGGACTGTGCCACATCACTCCGTGACTGCCACCACCCTCTGGGACTGTGCCACATCACTCAGTGACTGTGCCATCTCCCTCTGGGACTGTGCCACATCACTCTGTGACTGTGCCGTCTCCCTCTGGGACTGTGCCACATCACTCTGGGACTGTGCCAGCTCCCTCTGGGACTGTTCCACATCACTCAGTGACATTGCCATCTCCCTCTGGGACTGTTCCACATCACTCGGTGACTGTGCCACATCACTCAGTGACTGTGCCGTCTCCCTCTGGGACTGTTCCACATCACTCAGTAACTGTGCCATCTCCCTCTGGGACTGTGCCACATCACTCAGTGACTGTGCCACCTCCCTCTGGGACTGTGCCACATCACTCCGTGACTGTGCCATCTCCCTCTGGGACTGGGCCACATCACTCAGTGGCTGTGCCATCTCCCTCTGGGACTGTGCCACATCACTCAGTGACTGTGCCACCTCCCTCTGGGACTGTGCCACATCACTCCGTGACTGTGCCATCTCCCTCTGGGACTGTGCCACATCACTCCGTGACTGTGCCATCTCCCTCTGGGACTGTTCCACATCACTCAGTGACTGTGCCATCTCCCTCTGGGACTGTGCCACATCATTCAGTGACTGTGCCATCTCCCTCTGGGACTGTGCCACATCACTCAGTGACTGTGCCACCTCCCTCTGGGACTGTGCCATCTCCCTCTGGGACTGTGCCACATCACTCAGTGACTGTGCCATCTCCCTCTGGGACTGTTCCACTTCACTCAGTGAATGTGTCACCTCCCTCTGGGACTGTGCCACCTCCCTGTGGGACTGTTCCACATCACTCAGTGACTGTGTCACCTTCCTCTGGGACTGTGCCACCTTCCTCTGGGACTGTGCCACCTTCCTCTGGGACTGTGCCACCTCCCCCTGGGACTGTGCCACATCACTCAGTGACTGTGCCATCTCCCTCTGGGACTGTGCCACATCACTCAGTGACTGTGCCACCTCGATCTGGGACTGTGCCACATCACTCAGTGACTGTGCCATCTCCCTCTGGGACTGTGCCACATCACTCAGTGACTGTGCCATCTCCCTCTGTGACTGTTCCACATCACTCAGTGACGGTGCCACATCATTCAGTGACTGTGCCATCTCCCTCTGTGACTGTTCCACATCACTCAGTGACGGTGCCACATCATTCAGTGACTGTGCCACCTCCATCTGGGACTGTGCCATCTCCCTCTGGGACTGTGCCACCTCCCTCTGGGACTGTGCCATCTCCCTCTGGGACTGTGCCACGTCACTCAGTGACTGTGCCATCTCCCTTATTGGACTGTGCCACATCACTCTGTGACTGTGCCACCTCCCTCTGGGACTGTGCCACATCACTCAGTGACTGTGCCACCTCCCTCTGGGACTGTTCCACATCACTCCGTGACTGTGCCATCTCCCTCTGGGACTGGGCCACATCACTCAGTGGCTGTGCCATCTCCCTCTGGGACTGTGCCACATCACTCAGTGACTGTGCCACCTCCCTCTGGGACTGTTCCACATCACTCAGTGACTGTGCCATCTCCCTCTGGGACTGTGCCACATCATTCAGTGACTGTGCCATCTCCCTCTGGGACTGTGCCACATCACTCAGTGACTGTGCCACCTCCCTCTGGGACTGTGCCATCTCCCTCTGGGACTGTGCCACATCACTCAGTGACTGTGCCATCTCCCTCTGGGACTGTTCCACTTCACTCAGTGAATGTGTCACCTCCCTGTGGGACTGTTCCACATCACTCAGTGACTGTGCCACATCCCTCTGGGACTGTTCCACATCACTCCGTGACTGTGCCACCTGCCTCTGGGACTGTTGCACATCACTCAGTGACTGTGCCACCTCCCTCTGGGACTGTGCCCCCTCCCTCTGGGACTGTGCCATCTCCCTCTGGGACTGTGCCACATCACTCAGTGACTGTGCCATCCCCCTGTGGGACTGTGCCACATCACTCTGTGAATGTGCCATCTCCCTCTTGGACTGTTCCACATAACTCAGTGACTGTGCCATCTCCCTCTGGGACTGTGCCACATCACTCTGGGACTGTGCCATCTCCCTCTGGGACTGTTCCACATCACTCAGTGACTGTGCTATCTCCATCTGGGACTGTTCCACATCACTCGGTGACTGTGCCGCATCACTCAGTGACTGTGCCACCTCCCTCTGGGACTGTTCCACATCACTCAGTAACTGTGCCATCTCCCTCTGGGACTGTGCCACATCACTCAGTGACTGTGCCATCTCCCTCTGGGACTGTTCCACATCACTCAGTAACTGTGCCATCACCCTCTGGGACTGTGCCACATCACTCAGTGACTGTGCCACCTCCCTCTTGGACTGTTCCACATCACTCTGTGACTGTGCCACCTCCCTCTGGGACTGTGCCACCTCCCTCTGGGACTGTGCCACCTCCCTCTGGGACTGTGCCACCTCCCTCTGGGACTGTGCCACCTCCCTCTGGGACTGTGCCACCTCCCTCTGGGACTGTGCCACGTCACTCAGTGACTGTGCCATCTCCCTTCTTGGACTGTGCCACATCACTCTGTGACTGTGCCACCTCCCTCTGGGACTGTGCCACATCACTCAGTGACTGTGCCATCTCCCTCTGGGACTGTTCCACATCACTCAGTGACTGTGCCACCTCCCTCTGGGACTGTGCCACATCACTCTGTGACTGTGCCATCTCCCTCTTGGACTGTTCCACATAACTCCGTGACTGTGCCATCTCCCTCTGGGACTGTGCCACATCACTCTGGGACTGTGCCATCTCCCTCTGGGACTGTTCCACATCACTCAGTGACTGTGCTATCTCCATCTGGGACTGTTCCACATCACTCGGTGACTGTGCCGCATCACTCAGTGACTGTGCCACCTCCCTCTGGGACTGTGCCACATCACTCAGTGACTGTGCCATCTCCCTCTGGGACTGTTCCACATCACTCAGTAACTGTGCCATCACCCTCTGGGACTGTGCCACATCACTCAGTGACTGTGCCACCTCCCTCTGGGACTGTTCCACATCACTCTGTGACTGTGCCATCTCCCTCAGTGACTGTGCCACCTCCCTCTGGGACTGTGCCACCTCCCTCTGGGACTGTGCCACCTCCCTCTGGGACTGTGCCATCTCCCTCTGGGACTGTGCCACGTCACTCAGTGACTGTGCCATCTCCCTTCTTGGACTGTGCCACATCACTCTGTGACTGTGCCACCTCCCTCTGGGACTGTGCCACATCACTCAGTGACTGTGCCATCTCCCTCTGGGACTGTTCCACATCACTCAGTGACTGTGCCACCTCCCTCTGGGACTGTTCCACATCACTCGGTGACTGTGCCATCTCCCTCTGGGACTGTGCCTCATCACTCAGTGACTGAGCCAACTCCCTCTGGGACTGGCTAAGGCCAGTCAGTGCCTGGGCAATGCCGTTGCCGCCGACAGCCATGACCTATTGTGACTGGGCCAAGCTCTGGAGCGTCGCTGCAATGTCCAGGTGACCCTGGTACATAGCGGCCTGTGACAGGTGAGCCATGTTCTGTACCTCGGCCACCCCCCACACACAGTGCCCCAGGCATTGTACACCTGACCCATGGCCGATACCTTCTCCCCCAAGGCCTCCACCAAAGACGGCAACCGTTCGATGTTGGCCTGGATGGCATGCATTGTCGTCATCGCCTGCTGCCCCTTCAGGTGGTTAGACTCCTCCAATTGCACCTGCAGGTGCTGGATGGTTGCTGACAGCCCCTCATGTAGTCCCAGGCTCTGTATCAGCAACTCCATTACAGAAGCCTGAAACCCGACTGGACCGCAGCTAGTCCCTGGGATCGGGCCACCCTCCGCCCGCTCAAGGATTCCTACCTCCTCCTGATATACTGTAGCATGTGTGTGGTGCTCACCAGATAGTGCCCCAGGAGCTTCTTCACCAACATGCCCAACCAAGGTGAGTGTCTCTGGGGTGGTGGAGGATGTTGGAGACAGATGTGATGGACTGGTGCTGGATCTGCGGTTCTCAGGCTGGCATTTGGGGGGTCTTCTTGCCATCCATCATCTCCTCATCGTTGAAATCTGATTGGGGTCGAGGGTGGGGGGACATCAAAAAGGCCCACCTCATTGTATGATGATCCTGACGGCACACGACATGATGCATGATTGTATCGCAGGATGGGGTCGTGGGTGGTAGTGAAGGGGTGGTGTAAGGCGGTGGTGTGGGAGTGAGGGTGGGAGGGGGGGTTGGCGTGGGGGTGGTGCAGGGGTCGAGTGGGGGGTCATGCCACACTTGCCATGGGAAAGCCCAACACAGCAGGGTCTCGCTTGGTCACCCGAGGCCGACCTCACTGATGGCCCTCTCTCTGGGCCCACCAACCAGACCCAGTAGCCGCCGTCCGCTGCGGTGAGGGGCAGCAGATCAGGCGGTCCTCTCCGTCTTCTGCTCTCACGGTGGTTGTGGGCTGTCTTCTACTGGGGATGGGGGGACAGGCAATGCACAGTGTAAGACATTCAGACGTGGGCAGCGCAGGGTTAGGAAGCCGGCGGCCATCGTGGCCAGGTCACCCAGCCACAGTGACCGATATGAGCGCTGGCATGTGATGCAGGGTGGGGAGTGTAGTGTTATCATTACGCATGTTCATGCTGTTATTCATCTGTTTTGTACATATTTGACCCATAGTTAATGTTAGTAAATCATTTACAGCTTTAGCTACACGTGCTATTGTAATAAATCAGGCCATCTGATAAGAACATTACAGGGAGTGAGCCCAGCTCGACGTTTGCAAACCGGGGTGCCGCCGCTACCCTGTTGGCTGGGATGAGTGTGTGGGGGGAGTGGAGTGCTAATATGCAGCTTGTCAGCCTCTCGAGTGGCAATCCCGAGCCCGGCGAATCGGACACTGTTTTTCATTGGAATTGATTGTGTTCCATGTGGTGCCGGTGCTAGCCCATTAACAGACCCTGAACTGCACCGGGACCGGTGTCAATTTAGTTGTTGTAGAAGCCCACCAATTCAGTCTCAGCATCAACACTTAGGGTGTGATCTTTCAGAAGGGAACAAAGTTCCCCAGCGAGTACGTTTAGCTGTGTGTTTCCCAGCACTCACACTGCCAAGAAACATTTAGGGTCTAAATGTGGAATGCGCGGACGAGACCGCACATAGCCCCGTTTTTTACCACGGGGGCTCCGCTCGCCGAACTCCCTGTTGTAGCAAGAGATCGGGACGCCATTTTTAAATGGTGCCTGATCTCCGAGGCCTTGCAAAAAAATCCACGCTACACCGCGGCGAGCTGCTTTTCTGGCGCAGTGTGGCTGGAAGATCGTACCCTTAGTTTCTGAAATGGAGAGTCCGGCTGTATGTGTTGCTGAGGCTGGATCTAGTCACACTGCCTCAGTAATTCTTACATTTTAATGTCAACATCGGACCTTACTTCACTTCGAACCAAACATGCTTTCAAAACTGAGAAAACAGCGGGGAAAATGAGCTTCTGATGTTTCAACACTGTGTCCTTTCTGAGGCAGAGAGAAACTGCCTCAGAAAGGAAACATTGAGTGACACTGGTCTCTGTCCCACAGATTGCTGCCGGAGAGGGAGCTGGGAATGGTTGGGTGAGGAGGAATAGGGAATTACTGGATCAGAGAAGGTGAGGAGGACCGGTCTTAGGGAAGATGAGTGTGGTGGTATGTATTAGGGGTAATACGGTACACCACGTGTCGACAGGCTATTGGTGGAGGGATGCCAGGTCCTGATAGGATCTGCCACCTACTGGACTCCACCCAGAAATGCCGGTATAAGAACCCAGTTTTCCCTCCATTTCCCTCAGCAGCTGCATTCTGTAACCACGCTGCTGGGGATAAAGTTCTGCTTAATAAAGCCTTCAATTGACATTACCTCAACCTGCCTCACGTCATATTGACAGTGCTACAATGAGGATATGGGCTGATGATGTCTTCAAAATTATAAAAAGGTTTAATAAGTTGGATTTCGAGGTGAATTTCCACTTGTGGGAACGTCCATAACTAGATAAGTATAAGACCGTCATTAATGATCCAATGGGGGATTCAGGAGAAGCATCCTTACTGGAGAGCAGTGAGAATGTGGAGCTCGCTACCGCTGGGTGTGGCTGAGGTGAGTAGCATAGATACAATTAAGAGAAGCTAGGCAAACACATAGAGAGAAAGGAATTGAAGGATACTCTTTGAGAGGGTAGAAAACGAGCAATGGGTGCAGACTTGTGCGGAGTACACCAGCCCCTGGCCTGTTTCTGTATTGAAAGATTCTATGAAATACATTTGTCACACCTCTGAAACACCACAGAATCCTTCACGTGTAACGATTCTTGTTTGAGCCGGGGGATATCAGCCAAGGTACAAGGAATCTCAGTGCTCACTTAGAATATTGCCATCAATGTTCTATCCGATCAGGCAGAAAGGTACTTGGAGTAATGTTTTCTTTTATCGTCCTTGTGATGTTAGTGCCATTCGCAAGTCAGGCACTTAATACCCATCCCTAGTTATCCTTGAGAAGGTGGTGGTGGGCTGCCCTCTTGTACTGTTGAAGGTACTTGCGCAAGTACCATGTTATCAGGGAGGGAATCCAGAACCTTGAAGCAGAAGAAGGTGACTCAACTTGTCCTGTTCTTACCAATTCTCCGCAAAAACAACTCCCCCCGTACCACTTACCTGCCCTTTTGCTGAGAACTGCAAATATTTCCTGCTCCGATTCTTACCCAGTGCACTTTTGTAGCAGCCATGTTTGACTGAGCTTCCACCACACTCTCAGACAGTTTGGGATCATAAACACTCACTGAGTGAAAATGCTTTTCCTCATGTCGCCTTTGGTTCTTCTGCTAATCAATTGGAAAAATAAAATAAAATGTTTCACTTCACATTGCCCTGTATTAATGTGTCTGCGTGGGTTTCCTCCGGGTGCTCCGGTTTCCTCCCACAAGTCCCGAAAGACGTGCTGCTAGGTGAATTGGACATTCTGAATTCTCCCTCTGTGTACCCGAACAGGTGCCGGAATGTGGCGACTAGGGGATTTTCACAGTAACTTCATTTTTGTGTGAAAAATATTTTATTGAGGTCTTTATATTTTATATTTTAACACAATGGACAGAAACACAACCCCAAACCAACCAACATGGCTTTACATAACCAGCAACCCAATAAAATCCCCCACCGACCTTGCCCAACTCCCCCCCCCCCCCCCCCCCCCCCTCCGCCCCCCCCCACCCACCCACACTTCTGACAGCTTAATTTTTTCCAAAGAAATCGATAAACGGCTGGCACCTCCGAGCAGTCCCTTCCACCGAGCCCCTCAATGCCAACTTTATTTTCTCGAGCCAGGCCACTCGCCCACACTCCGACCTCGGGGAGGTCCGAGTCCCTCCATTCTAACAAGATCCGTCTCCGGGCTACCAGGGAGGCAAAGGCCAAGACATTGGCCTCTCTCGCCCCCTGAACTCCGGGGTCTTCTGTCGCACCTCTGGACTCAGGACCACCCTCACTTTCAGAACCTCCAACATAATATCGGCAAACCCCTGCCGAATCCTCCAGAGCATGTGGACATGTTTGCGGGCCCATCCGCGTACACTGCCCACATCTATCCTCCACCCCCTCAAACAACCTGCTCATCCAGGCCACAATCATATGTGCCTGTGGACCACCTTAAACTGAATAAGGCAAAGCCTAACGCATGACAAGGATACATTAATTCTCCTCAGGGCCTCCTCCCACAGTCCAGCCTCCCAACTCCCTATCCAATCTTCCTCCCACTTACACTACCCCTATCGGGGCTCTCTCCCAGTCCACAAGCTCCTTATAAATTTGCGACACCTTCCCCTCCCCTCCCTTGCCCCCGTTTTTGACACCACCTTGTCCTGTAGCCCCTGGGGCGGCAGGTGAGGAAAGGTTGATACCTGCCTCCGCACAAAGTCCCTCATCTGCAAATAACAGAACCCATTCCCACCGGGCAGCTCAAATTCCTCCTCCAACCCTTCCAAACACGGAAAGCCTCCACCGATGAACAAATCCCCAAACCGCTCGATCCCCGCCCACTGCCGCCCCCGAAACCTCTCATCCAGCACCCCCCCCTCTAGCCCTAGGTGCTACTGCCTCAGTAACTTCATTGCAGTATTAATGTAAGCCTACTTGTGACACTAATAATGATTATTGTTATTATTATCATAGGACTGAAACACTCGACTTCGCAATGTCACTGACAGGGAAAATTGCATTAATAACTGGAGCAGCTCAAGGACTCGGCAAAGCTTTTGCAGAAATACTGCTGAAAAATGGAGCTAAGGTAATCTGAGGATTTATTTCCTGTTTGTTAAATACCCCGTGGAATAAATGAGATGTGTTACTGAACTGATTGCCTTTGTAGGACAATCTGTGTGAGACTATTCTCTGTGGGTGAGACTGTCCTCTGCAGTTATAATTGGGGAACCACCCCTCATTCACATGATCACATTTGACTCCTGAATATTAAGCATTGGGTGAATGGATCTCCTTTGCTCAGTTTGCTCACCCCTCTTCTGAAGGTGCTTGTTATAACCTGCCTACTTACGATTGGCTGGGGACTAATGACTATCCCACAATCCTATGGGAGTATGAACTTCCCCAATGAGGGGGGCGGAGAAACTCCTAGTATAAATAAGCTGGCCAGTTCAGGAACCAGCAGGAAGGAGAAGGTAGCAAGGGAAGTTACTGCTACTGTTATGTATATATTGTTATAGTAAATAAACGTTATCACTTTGTATCCTTAAAACTCGTGCTGGATTCTTCGTGGCCCTTACAAAAGTGCTGTTTTGGCTGGGTATGATGCATCAATGCTGTGCCATGTCCCCTCATAGTATCTTGCCTTGAGTGAGCTGGACTCTGGGGGCATTTATTAAAGACATCCTAAAGGAAAATCATCACTCAGACAGCAAGGCCTTCCCATTCAGAGTCATATTTGATTCTTCTTTCAGAAACCCTTCCACTCTTAACTTTAGAGAACAGAGTTTTTAAAAAAAAATTCATTCATGGGCTGTGGGCATTGTTGGCAGTGGCAGCATCTATTTCTAATTCCCCATGAGATGGTGCTGGTGATCCACTTTCTTGAATCCTTGCAGTCTATCTGGTGCAGGCACACCAACAGTGCAGTTAGGAAGGGAGTTAGTGAAGAAACTGCGATATAATTCAAAGTTAGGACAGTGTGTGGATCGGAGGGGATCTTGCAGGTGGGGGTTTCCCATGTGTCTTGTCTTTCTTGGCATTAGAGATGGAGGGTAAAGGCTGTGCCGTTGAAGAAGATGACTGTTACGCTTTTGTGAGACAGCTCTCCCAATTTTGGCACAAGTCCCCGGATGTTAGTAAGGGTCCACTGGGCTGGGAATGCATGGACTAGGCTGCTGACCAATAGACTGAAATGTTTTCTTCTTATTGTACTGAATCGTGAGCAGTTTTGTACAACTGAGTGGCTTCTTAGGCCATCTGAGGCAGACGTGTGTGCCTGGAGTCACAGGTAGGTCAGGCCAAGTGAGGTCGGTGGGCTTCCTCTCCTAAAGGACATTAGGGAACCAGTTGGGCTTTTGTGACGGTGGTTTCATGAGAATTTTAATTCCAGATGTTTTAGTGATCTTAAATTCCACCATTTGTTGGGGTGAGATTCAATCCGGAGCCAATACCACTGCGACACCATCTCCCATGGTGGGGTTAAGTGGGGTTACTGAGTTTCAGGGATGGGTTTAAGTAGGGTGCTCTTTACAAGAGCCGGTGCAGACTCGATGGGCTGAATGGCCTCCTTCTGCCCTGTAAATTCTACGATTCTATGGAAATAGATGAAAGTCTGCCTTAGTGCATCACTAAGTGCGGGAAGAGAATTGGAATGGAAATGTAAGATAATCTGTAATAAGAGATAATGTAAACCCGTGTCTGCGTGGGTTTCCTCCGGGTGCTCCGGTTTCCTCCCACAAGTCCAGAAAGACGTACTGTTGGGTGAATTGGACATTCTGAATTCTCCCTCCGTGTACCCGAACAGGTGCCGGAATGTGCCAACTAGGGGATTTTCACAATAACTTAATTGCAGTGTTAATGTAAGCCTACTTGTGACAAAGATTATTATTCTTATGAATTATCTAACAGGGACCACAGAAAAAGACTTTCGCGCAGAGAGTAGAGAGAATGTCGCAATTTTACTCCATGAGTCATTGAAGAGAATGGCATCAATATATTTAAGGGGATCCTACGGGCGGCACGATGGCGCAGTGGTTATCACTGATGACACGGGTTTGATCCCGGCTCCGGGTCACTGTCTGTGTGGGTTTCACCCCCACAATCCAAAGATGTGCAGGTTCGGTGGATTGGCCATGATAAATTAGCCCTGTTGCTAACTTTTGGGTGGTTCTTAATTTGTCTCTATTTAATCACGTTTGCTCAAGAGTCGCCAGGTATCTTTCGACACCGCCACAAGGTTCATAACCGAATACTGATCAATGACTCGATACACCAGTTAGTAAGTTCAAAAGCAATGCTCATTTATTTACACACAGTCAAATCTACTCATGCATAAACTCTACAAACTAAACTACCACGATTACTAGAGCCTTTACTTAGCTTCGGGTGCCCACTCAGTCAGAGGACCAATGGCCGTTGCTCGGTTCTGAGGCTGCTGGGTTGAGCTGTTTACAGGGTAGCAACTAGGAGCGTCTGTTTCCTAGCGTGCGTTGACTTGGGACTTACTTGGTCTGCTGTAGCTGCTAGGCAGGTCTCTCTCTTCGGTGAGAGCCAAAGCCAAAGGAGAAAGATTCTCCCTTGGGCGATACCTCTTATACTGCAAAGGGCTTTGCGCTCTTTTGGGCGGGCCTTGAACTTGGCCTCAACTAATTGGGTCCTTCCCAATCATCGGTATCGATTTTCCTCCAATAGGGCGGTGGTTCCCTAATCGCTGGGCGTGTCCTGGTGACTGTCCGTCTGCTTTGTCTTCGCTTCTTCTGGCGCCGGGGAGTCTGTCCTAACATTGTGTATCTAAATGTTTCCCTTTTGTCCCCGGAGATGGCTCATTAGTATGTAAATCGTTTGGTAGTTTCTGTCCTGTCTGAGCATTTAATGTTCTAAACAACAGACCGAGCTTGCACCTGCTTGTTTCTTAGCATTGCCCAATTTTCCCTGCAGTCTTTGCAAGTGTCCATTTTGTAATCGGGACGTGGCCATCCCAGATGGCTACACACCCTCCTTGTGATCCTCAACGCGAAGTGTGAAGGATCACATTCCCATGGCGTCTTCATCCTCTGATCCCCGGGGCACCCATGCTTAGGCTCTACACTGTCCTATCCTATGCAACACAATTTTACTTAAACCATTTAAAATACATTCATTACTAAAAAATTCTACAGGGCGCTATGACATTAATACATGCATTACAGAAAAATTAAAAAAACTGGAACCTCTAACTATTCTCAATAAACTATCCTCATTTAAACAATCCAAAAATACAAAGAATCCAAAAATAATCTATACATCTTAAACTGTACAAAATAGCAGCACACAAATTTCTCTGGCCTGGCAGTCGGACACAGAGGTTTACATCTCTTTATTCCATAGAATACATTAAACAAAATGGATGCTCTTTAATCCGTCCCAATGGGTTCGGTGGTCTGGTGAAATCCGAAAATGGGGGACCTAAATCTGTATACCGGGGTGCGAGAGCGATATGCTCTGTTTCGCCATTTCCTAACTCTAAACGTTTGCACGACACTGCAAAGTATCGCCAGCACTAAGAGTGCTTCGACTACATATGAGAGCGGGTACCAGGTGATAAACTTATCACACCAGGTCGGGGTATTGCTAGCTGTCGCTGGGCTAGTTATCTCGGGGTTCCGTGTATTACAGGGGTGAGAGTCATTTACGGTTTGTGTGGTAGGGGTCAGGGGGGTAGCGTCCATGCGCAACTGAAGGGATCCCACTAAGATCCATGTGAACACGAAGGCTGTCTTCATCTTTGTCGGACTTCTTTGTCTTCCTCTGTGGTTCCTGGGTTTCTGGAGTTCTGTTAACATAAGCATAATTTCTGTTATTATCTTGCTTAAGATCTCGTATGTCTGTCTGTCTGTCCTTTACTGCCAATTTCCCTTTATAATTGGTCACCATCAGTGACTCTCTCATTTTTTTAAAAAACCGAATATTTGGACAAGACATCGAAGAAAATACTGCCGTACTGCGAGCCGCCTCACAGCCTGTGTGATTTACCATCCCAGTGTTTGAGGATGTAAATAGTGTAGGGAAGCAACCTAAGGGTTGCCAAAGCCAAACAAAAGAATTTTGAACGTAACGAGCCAAAATGGGGTGCGTATGGGCGGGTAAGAAATGGGTGGAATCTCCGGGTAGGACGGTGATCAATGCCGTATGTGCTCTACCCGAGCGTAGCTGACCAGAGGGGGGGGTCCTCGGGCAGGGTGGGGACCAATGCCGTTTCTCCACTGCCTGAGCAATCGGCAAGAACGGATAAGAATGTGGTCGTCGTGGGGGGCTGCTTCTCGAATTAGGAGAGCAACTATGAGTCGGATTCTGTTGACAGACTAATTCCTCTGAACTATTGTCTGGGACAAGCTTGTACCTTTAACAAGGTTCTGTCGACAAACTAGTTCCTCTGAACTATTATCTGGGACAAACTTGTTCCATTAACAAGTTTCTGGGGACAAACTAGTTCCTCTCACAGCCATTGGGCGTCAAAGGGGGTGGTGACGTGGGGCCGTGAAAACTTTCCGAGTTTACACACAACACTTAACGATAACACTAACGAACAAACATTCAACAAACATGGTGCAGGGTCCATCAGAAAGGACACCGTATCTCTCCATCGGTTCCTTTTTTCTCCATCATCTGGACACCTCACTGCTCAATAGCGAACAGGGTCGCAAAGGGATTTGTTTGGTGGGAGTCAGACTCTAAGTCATCATCTTCTCCCGGCTGCCAAACTCTTGTCTGTAGTAACCGTGCCAACGCTGCTTGGGGCGAGTTGGGGTCCACTCCCCATTCCGGATGAGCCTGAACGAATTGTCTCGGTGCCAGAATCGTGTGTCGAGGTTGGAGCTACTATGCTTCAATCCGTAATCGTCGGGCGGTGGGTCTGGGTCAGGGGCTTTGATATAAGTGTTCTCAAATGGGTCGGTAGAATCATGCTCAGATTCACTGGGAATGGGGCCTGGTGCAGGGGTGTAGGCATAACGTGGTGTGCTGTGGCTATTGTCATCTTGATCGCTATCACTGTCGCTGCTGGGTGAGGGAAGGGAGAAGCGGAGTCGTGCCTCTGGGGGCGGAGTTGAAGTTGTGTCTGAGGGCGGGCTGGAGTGGTTGGGGGAGGGTAGAAATACGTCATCAGTGGGCGGGGCGTGATCGTCTGCTGCTGCGAGCAGGATGTGGTGTGTGGTTATTCTGTGAGCCATAAGCCTTGAGCTGGTTGGCTGGTTGCCTGGTATGGAGGGAAAATCTTATGAGGAAAGGCTGAGGGACTTGAGGCTGTTTTCGTTAGAGAGAAGAAGGTTAAGAGGTGACTTAATTGAGGCATACAAGATGATCAGAGGATTAGATAGGGTGGACAGTGAGAGCCTTTTTCCTCGGATGGTGATGTCTAGCACGAGGGGACATAGCTTTAAATTGAGGGGAGATAGATATAAGACAGATGCCAGAGGTAGATTCTTTACTCAGAGAGTAGTAAGGGTGTGGAATACCCTGCCTGCAACAGTAGTGGACTCGCCAACACTAAGGGCATTCAAATGGTCATTGGATAGGCATATGGACGATAAGGGAATAGTGTAGATGGGCTTTAGAGTGGTTTCACAGGTCAGCGCAACATCGAGGGCCGAAGGGCCCGTACTGCACTGTAATGTTCTATGTTCTATGGTTTATATGAAACCACACAGACTTACCATTGGGATAGGTTATTTTGTATACTGAGGGGTTGACTTTGTCCGAAATGGAGTACGGTCTGGAAAATTTTGGGGAGAGGAATGAACTGGGGGTTGCAAAGGGAAAGCATAACTTGATGCCCTACTGTAAACTCAGTGGCGTGTACTGTTTTGTCGAAACAGGCCTTGCTCTGTTTCTTCCTGGTTCCAAGTCTCACTGCTGCGACGAGTTGGGCTGCCTTTATGTTCTGTACTAGTTGTGTAACCGCATTTTCATGCATGAGGGCTGTAACTGCAGGGCTGGCTAAATCCAGTCCTAATAAATACTCAGTGCCTTTCATGGGGCGTCCGGTCATGAGGGTGTGTGGGGGGGGGGGGGGGGGGGGGGATGTAACCTGTGGATGTAGATACTGTTTTTCTTAAAAACATTCAAGCAAATGGGAGTACTGAATCCCAGGTGCTATTATTCTGCTGTACCATTTTCCTGAGGGTGGCTTTCAATGTCCTATTCATTCGTTCTACTATACCACTTGACTGGGGGTGGTATGCACTATGGAACTTCTGTCTAATTCCGAAAATCATGAGGACGTTTTTCATTACACGTCTGGTGAAATGGGAGCCTCGTTCGGACTCTATACTGCGTGGGAGGCCCCATCTTGTAAAGATGTGGTGTGTTAATATTTTTGCCGTTGTCTTGGCCGTATTAGTTCTTGACGGAATTGCTTCCACCCATTTTGTGAAGGTGTCTATGACCACCAACACGTACTTGTAACCATTTCTGCACGGGGGTAGGGGTCCTATGTAATCTATCTGGAGATTTGTCCAGGGTCCATTAACGGGGCAGGTATGGTTAAGTTGAGCCTTTTTCGCGTATCTGTCCGGATTGTTCTGTGCACAGATTAAACAATTCTCTACGTAGTGTGTGACATCGATTTTTAAATCAGGCCACCAGCAAAGCGGTCTGAGGTGGGCTAGGGTGGGTTCAATTCCCTGGTGTCCATGATTGTCATGGAACTGACTAATGATCTGGTTCCTGTCCTGGCTGGGAGCTATATAAATGCCATCCTTTAAAATCACACCGTTGTGTGTGGTGATTGCGTTTCTAAACTTGTTGTACGGGGCTGAGAAGGTTCCCTTTAAAACTTCCCTGAGTTTCTCGTCCTCTTCCTGGGCCTTCGCTAAATCCTGAATGTTGGTCTGTGAGACCTGAACTGCATGTACTGGGATGTTTTCGGGGGGGTTCCAAAAATAACCATGCCTGGAGCCTGCCTTCGCTAGGGTGTCTGCTTTAACGTTTCCAGGGGGGAAGAACGGTGATGACTGTGAACCTTAATTTTCCGTATTTCCTATCCTTCGCTGTCTCTAAGATATGGGGAGTAATGGGGCTGAGGGTAGGGGTTTAACCATCCGCAGAAACAAATCCTCTTGTTTCCCAGAGTGGTAGGAATTCTGTCAAACTATTACAGACATACAAGCCATCTGAACAGATGTCTGCTGGGGTCGGGAACGAGTCTGGGTGGTCTACAATATATGCAATTGCTGCCAGCTCTGCTGCCTGCGAGCCTAAGTGTCCTGGCAACTTTAAGGAAATTTCATCTGGGGCGCGTCCCTGTGCGTCCTCTACATATATACCGCAGCCGGTAATTCTCTTTCCGTTTAACACTGTGGATGAGCCATCCACATATATCTTCAGGGGTGCGCACGTGTCTGTGGGCTGGGGTCTCTGGGGTGTACTACCTGTTTTCCTGGGGGGTGTCTTGGGAATAAATGGGCCTGTGTTGTGTTTTGTGGTGATGATCTCACATTTGTGAGGGGTGCCTGCATACTGCAGATTATCGGCAAGGAAGGTATGGGTTTTGGTTCTCTTTACCGTGATGTCCCGTCCCCGTAAAAGAAGGGTCCAAAGGGCTGCGTGGATTTGGCTGACTGTGCCATCTTTAAGTCGGCCGTCTCACAATAGTTTTGTCGGTGTGTGTTCTGTGAGGATGGTGATGGGGTTGAGTCCTGTAATGAAGGCCAAGTATTGCACTGCCCAAAAAACTGCAAGCAGATGCCTTTCACAGGCAGAAAATCCCTGCTCTACGGGGCGTAACTGGTCGTGGCGTTCCTGGAGGAGCACGGCCGAAAGGGTTCAGTCGGTGCTTGCTACCTCTATAGCATATGGGGACAGTGGATCTGGGACCTGTAGTGCAGGGGCTGTGCTGAATACTCTTTTTAAAGCATCCACGGCATCTGTATGCTGTGGAAGCCATTCCCAAGGTGCCTGCTTCTTGAGAATTTCGGAAAGGGGCGCTGCTTTAGTGGCAAAACCGTCAATATGGTTTCGGCAGTAACCAACTAGTCCTAAAAATGACCGGAGGGCTGAGACATTGTGGGGAAGGGGCAATTTGACGATCGAGTCAATTCTCTTGTTCTCGATCTCGCATTTACCATGAGTGATCACTGTTTCCAAGTAAATCACTTTTTCTTTCAGAATCTGGGCCTTCATTGACTTTACAACCAATTTCTTTTAGGAGTGCTAGGAGTTCGGTGAGAAGCAAAATGTGCTCTCCCTTTGTGTCTGTCTGTAGTAACAAGTCGTCTACATACTGGACCAGACAATCGGGGCGGGAAAATTTTGCTAATCCATTTGGCTGCTGTCGGTGGAAAATGGAGGGGGAGTTGTGGAAGCCTTGTGGAAGGCACGTCCATGTGTACTGTTGCCCTTGGAATGTAAAGGCGAATTTGTACTGGCACGCTTTAGCCAATGGGATGGACCAGAAGCCATTACTAATGTCCAAAACCGAAAATGTTTTTGACTGGAGTCCCTGTTTGAGCATGGTCTCGGGACCCGTGGCTACGGTGGGGGCTGCTGCTGGGGTTACTTTGTTCAGTTCCCGGGAATCAATGGTCAGTCGCCATGATCCATCCGGTTTCCTGACGGGCCAAATCGGTGCGTTGTTTGTGGAGGCTACTGATCTGAGTACGCCTTGATCCAACAAATTCTCTATTACTTTGGAAATTTCTCCCTCTGCTTCCTGGGGAAATCCGTACTGCTTCTGGGGTTTAAGGTCGGGACTTGTAATGTTCACAAAGCCAGTCAAACTGCCACAGTCGTGCTTGTGCTGTGCAAATGCTGCTTTATGTTCCTGCAGGACTGCCCTAACCTGTTTGTCTGCACTAATGGCTCGAGGGTCGAACCAGAAGTCTCCTACTGAGCTAATCCTATTTACATATTCTCCTCCTGTGCTGCCTTTGCCATTTTCCATACACACTTGTTCATTGGGTCGAAATAAAGGTTATGGGAGCTCATGAAATCGATCCCAAGGATATGTTCTGTTGTCTGGAGCAGATCAACTAAAACTACAGGGTGCTTAGTTATGATGTTCCCTATCTGTATTGCTGTAGGGACTGTGATGTGTCCCTGTTGTAAATGGCCTGTAAAGCCGCTGTGTGTAATGGTGTCTGTTGTGGGCCACGTGTCTCGCTGGAACATGGTGGAGGAATTGAGTGTGGTGCGGGACCCTCCTGTGTCCCAAAGAAATTCCACGGGTTGTCCCCGAACTTTGCCTGCTACTACCAGTCTACCGGACTTGTCCCAAAGGGTGTCGCAGACCCAGGTTGGGGAGCTCGAACACCGTCAGTCGGTGCCGTTCATGTCTGTACTCTCTGAACGGGCGCTAACGCTATGGATCGGCTTTGCCCTATTCTTGTTTAGGGTGTCAGCCTGTTGGTTTCTCTGCTGCTTCTGGGGCACGTTGCACTCTCGTGCAAAGTGTCCTAGCTGTCCACAATTATAACATTCTTGAGCTTTTGGCTGGGGTTGGCTGTTCCTGCCCTCATTTACCCATGCGGGGTTCTGGTGTGCCTTAACTGGGTTCATGTCTACCTGCTCTTCATCAGGTGTTATAAATGCAGTTTTGCCTGCAATTGATTGCTCCCAAGCGCGGGACAATCTCTTCAAAACCCATTTTCCATTGTGGGCCTCATCTGAGGGGTCATAATTTGCGCAAGCTTTACGTCCTGCTTCTGTGGCATGGGAGACTAGAATTCGGGTCCATTTGGCCATATTATCTGGGGACAAATGGGCGCGGGCTAACTCTCCAAAAACTGCGGTAAAGTGAATCTGCAAACGCTGTGGGGTGCTCTGTCTTTTGCCTACACTTATTTAGGCTTTCTACGGGGTCGTCTCTGTTAAAGCCGATCGCATCAAGGATCGCTGTGTGCATCTCTTGGAGTGTGCCTCCTCCTACATTCTGTGGGTCGGGAAGGGCTGCTACGACTGAAGAGTCGAGGCTTAAAACTGTGAGCTTCACTTGTTCCTTTTCGTCCAGGCTGTACATGGTAGCCTGTTGTCTGACTTTCGCGAAAATTTGGTGGGGGTCGGATGTGGGAAGGAACGGTGTAATTTTTCCACACGCATCCCGTAATTGGGTCACGGTTAACGGGGTTGTGTAAAGGAAGTCTGCTTCGCCTTCTCCTGCGGCCCTGCGGTATGTGTGGCCACAGGATTCATGGGGGTGTGTTCTGCCTGTTCGGTTGGGGGTTGGGGCGCTTTCCTTTTCTGGGGTTTTTCCTGCGTACATGTCCCCTGTACGTATCTATGGGCAGTCTCGTTCAAGTCCTGCCAATCGGGGCCGTTTTCTTGATCTAATTGGGGTCCGAATGTACTCTGAAATCCATTTTGCACAGACAGCAGAGATTGCAATTCTGCAATTTGCTTCCGGCGCTTTGCGTGGTCTACGGAGCTCTGACTTTGTTCCGTTGTGGAAGTATGGAGTGCTCGTAGGGCTGCTTTTAAATCGTTGCACCGTTTCTGCAATTTCTCAACTTGCTGTTCTGTTTCTTGACTTACCAAGACCGCACGTTGCGTGTCCTGGTAGGCCTTGTCGTATTGTGTCTGAATGCTGTTCAAATGCGCGAGACAAGACTGATGTGCCCCCTTGGCATCATCCACCTCTCTGTCCCTTGCTGCTAACTGCTCTTTCAGATCTCGATTCTCTTTCTCTACCTCACTCACATCTACTTCACTACTTCTGTCTCTCTCCTCTATCTCTCTATGGAGCGTCCTAACGACTTCCTCTGTGCCTCGCAATTGTGCCAAACAGGACACGATTGCCATCGGCTTGCGAGCTTTCCCTAAGCTCTTCTTGTGGATCTCTGACAGGTTCTCCCACCAAGTATGTCCTATACTCCCGGGTCCTGTTTCCTCATTATCACAGAATTCACTCCAAAGGGGCCATCCTTTCCCTTTGAGATATTTCCTGATCGCTTCTTCCCAAACGGGACACTGTCCTACTCTACTGGTCGCTGCGACCTTGAATTCCTGGGGGTTCATAAGGCGTCCCATCGCCTTCATTGCCATTCTCTCTATTAGGATCTCTAACGAATTTGGAACAGGGGGTGATAAAGCGGTGATGTAAACACCGGTACGGCATACGCTAATTTCCGGCCTACAAAACTCCCGACAGTTTTTTGCAACAAAATCTCTCCGGTTTGCCTTATATCCCTGTTAGTACGCATGCAGTAACACATTTACGAATCTCAGAGGCTTGATCAGTATTGTTTTGATACTTGTGGTTTTCCTTTCTGTTCCCAATTGGATTCTCAATTCAAATTTTGGGTTCTCTCGGAGTGGTTCGGCCACTTCTAAATCGAGTCCCACCAGAGTCGCCAGTAAATGTTGCTAACTTTTGGGTGGTTCTTAATTTGGCTCTATTTAATCACGTTTGCTCAAGAGTCGCCAGGTATATTTCGACACCGCCACAAGGTTCAGAACCGAATACTGATCAATGACTCGATACACCAGTTAGTAAGTTCAAAAGCAATGCTCATTTATTTACACACAGTCAAATCTACACATGCATAAACTCTACAATCTAAACTACCACTATTACTAAAGCCTATACTTAGCTTCGGGCGCCCACTCAGCCAGAGGAACAATGGCCGTTGCTCGGTTCTGAGGCTGCTGGGTTGAGCTGTTTACAGGGGAGCAACTAGGAGCGTCTATCTCCTAGCGTGCGTTGACTTGGGACTTACATGGTCTGATGCAGCTGCTAGGCAGGTCTCTCTCTTCGATGAGGGCCAAAGCCAAAGGAGAAAGAATCTCCCTTGGGTGATAACTTATACTGAAAAGAGCTTTGTGCTCTTTTGTGCGGGCCTTGAACTTGGCCTCAACTAATTGGGTCTTTCCCAATCATCGGTATCGATTTTCCTCCCAATAGAGGGGTGGTTCCCTCATCGCTCGGCGTGTCCTGGTGACTGTCAGTCTGCTTTGTCTTAGCTTCTTCTGGCGCCGGGGAGTCTGTCCTAACATTGTGTATCTAAATGTTTCCCTTTTGTCCCCAGAGATGGCTCATTAGTATGTAAATCGTTTGGTAGTTTCTGTCCTGTCTGAGAGCAATTTAAGGTTCTAATCAACAGACAGAGCTTGCACCTGCTTGTTTCTTAGCATTGTCCAATTTTCCCTGCAACCGTTGCAAGTATCCATTTTGTAATCGGGACGTGGCCATCCCAGATGGCTACAGCCCTTAATTGGAAAAAAAAAATTGGGTAATCTAAATTTATTTTTAAAAAATATTTAAGGAGATCCCAGACAAGCAAATGAGAGGGAAAGGAAACATAGTCGAATTTCAGTATTGCTGACATTAAATGAGGTGTGCTGTCAAACCTTTTGCTTTGCACTGATCAGGATTGATTCGCAGGTGTACCAGATAGCAATGGGAACAACAATTTACACTGCATAAGTGGGTGCTGATTGGTTGGCAAGTGGATTCTCATTGGCAATGCCTCCCAGCACTCGCTTCCCATGCAGAATAAATTGCTCCTTTTTAGATTTGGCATTCTTGCGCATCTGCCTCGAGCAGCATAAGACGGACAGTTTCGACAGCATGTCTCTTCTTTCCAGCAGTAGAAAATGATATGCTGATTGGACTGAGATAGAAATGGGTAGGAGGAAGCTCATTTGGATCACAAGCACTAGGATCGGCCAGAAGGGCCAAATTGCACTGTATGTGGGATGTAGCTAACCCCGTAACACATTGATTAACCATTAACAACCCCCGTAACACCACTGACTAACTATTAACTGACACTGGAACACCATAAAAAAATTAACCAGTAAATAACCCCATGACACCATTGAATAATTCTTTATCTGACTTAAAAGTTAACAGGATCTTGATTGCCTCTTTCAGGTCAGCCTTTTAGATATTAACAGTGCAGTTGGCCTTGAGACGAAGTCTGCATTTGATAAGATCTATGGTGCTCAGCAAACCATGTTCATCCATTGTGATGTGACGTCTGACAACCAGCTGAAAGGTATGGACAGAATTCACCATTAAGCCCCATTGTTTCCATGAAATCTATAGGGTCCCAGCAATAAAGTGCATCAGGAAGACACGGACAAGGTTACCGGTGATTGTAAACTACCACCCCACCCTCCCATCCAATTGAAACCAGATGTAGTGAGGGCATTTTTAATTCCCTATAATTTTCCACTCCTCCAAGGAACCGATCTCTTCCCGTAACTTCCAATTATAAATTGCTCTTGTCAGCAGGTGAGAGCGCTGTTCACCTGAAACTGCAGGGGCCTTTAAATATGCAGATTGGGTTGCAATTGTGCTATATAACCAGGGAGGACGCATGAGCTGTATTCATTTTCCACAACCTCACAAGAAGAGGCACCCACTCTTCACATTGGGTTTGTCTTGTCTTTCTCACAAACGGAATTCTTCCCTGCCTTCCACAACTCGGCAAGGCCCAAGACCCCAGCAACAGGCCTGTCGGAAAGTCTGGGCACTGATAGACTTGGGTATTAAATTACCTCTTTTCCCGGCAGATGCATTCAAGGAAACAGCTGAAAACTTCAAGCAGTTGGACATTGTTTGCAACAATGCTGGCATAGGTGATGAAACAAACTGGCAGAGATGTGTAGATATAAACTTGGTAAGTACGGACTTCTGTACTCTGTGCCTAGACTAGCAAGTACACTAGGGCTATGCTCTCGCACTTGTACTTTGTGACTCCACTCATGCCTGAAGTAGCCTGAAGTTTACATTGGTGCCTGAAAACTGAAGTTTACATCTGTACCTGTGTCTGTAACCTGAAGCTTACATCTGTACTCTGGGTCTGTAACCTGAAGTTTACATCTGTACTCTGCCTGTAACCTGAAGTTTACATCCGTACTCTGCCTGTAACCTGAAGTTTACATCTGTACTCTGTGTCTGTAACCTGAAGTTACATCTGCATTTTGTGGCTATAATCTGTACTCTGGCTGTAACCTGAAGTTTACATCTATACTCTGTGTCTGTAACCTGAAGTTTACATCTGTACCCTGGCTGTAACCTGAAGTTTACATCTGTACTCTGGGTCTGTAACCTGAAGTTTACATCTGTACTCTGCCTGTAACCAGAAGTTTACATCTGTACTTTGGGTCTGTAACCTGAACTTTACATCTGTACTCTGCCTGTAACCTGAAGTTTACATCTGTACTCTGTGTCTGTAACCTGAGGTTTACATCTGTACTCTGCCTGTAACCTGAAGTTTACATCTGTACCCTGCCTGTAACCTGAAGTTTACATCTGTACTCTGGGTCTGTAACCTGAAGTTTACATCTGTACTCTGCCTGTAACCTGAAGTTTACATCTGTACTCTGCCTGTAACCTGAAGTTTACATCTGTACTCTGCCTGTAACCTGAAGTTACATCTGCATTTTGTGGCTATAATCTGTACTCTGGCTGTACTCTGTGACTGTAATCTGTACTCTGCCTGTACTCTGTGACTGTAGGTGCTCATACTGCTCTCTCTGTATTTGCTCACATTATCTTTTTTTGGAAAATCTTTTTATTGGCTTTTCTCATCTTTATAAACAGTTGCTACTTATATATATTACATTTTTCTTGCCCGCGCTAATTTGCTTTATCTTACAGAGAAGTTTGTTTTGTCCTTCATTTGACTACCTGTCCTGACATTTTGCTGCTCTCTGGATCCTCGTTGCTGGCCTCGAACAGGCCGACGAACTGCCCTCAAGTATCCAGGAAGCCTTCCTCTGACCCTCGGGTGGCGTACTTAATCTTCTCCAGCTGGAGAAATTCCGAGAGGTCAGCGAGCCAGCCTGCAGCTGTGGGTGGTGCTGCCGATCGCCAGCCGAGCAGGATTCTCCGGCGTGCGATTAGGGGAGCGGAAGCAAGGGCGTTGGCCCCTTCCCCATGTGTAGCTCTGCCTGCTCCGATACCCCGAAGATTGCCACGATTGTGCATGGCTTCACCCTCACCCCCACAACCCTGGACATTGCCTCGGAGAAGGCTGACCAGAACCCAGCAAGCTTGGGCCAAGTCCAGAACATGTGGGTGTGGTTGGCCGGGCCCCTCTGGCACCGCTCACATTTGTCCTCCACCTCCGGGAAGAACCTGCTCATTCGGGTTCTGGTCAGGTGCGCTCTGTGCACCACTTTGAGCTGGGCTTAGCCTTGCGCAGGAGGAGGTGGAGCTTGCCCTGCTCAGGGCTTCGCTCGAGAGCCCCCATCCTACCTTCGTCCCCAGTTCGTCCTCCCATTTTTGTTTGGTCCCGTCCAGTGGTGTTCAGGCTCTGTCCAGTAGCTGTCCGTATATTTTCCCACGTAGCCCCCCCCTTCTCGCTGCTTGTCCTATCAGGTCCTCTAGTAGTGTGGTTTCTGGGGCTCCGGGGTACCCTACTGTCCCTTTGCGGAGGAAGTGCTTTATTTGGAGGTGTCTCAATTCCTGTACTCTTGCTAGTTTCTACTTCCTCGTCAGTCCGTCCAGTGTCGCCAGTCTGCACCCTACGTAGAAGTCCCCGACCCGTCCCGCCTCCATCTTTTGAAAGGGGGAATCTGTGATTGCCGCAGATGGGGGCCATAAGGGACATTTTGGTTATCCCGAAGTGCTGTCTCAACTGGGTCCACGTTATCAGTGTGGCCGCTACCACTGGGCTCGTTGTGTATCTTGTTGAGGGGGATTGGAGTGCTGCTGTGGCCAGGGCCCAGGTGTTGTTCCTTTACACGATCCCTCCTCCATTTGTACCCAATCTGTGTTGGGTTCTTGTACCCATCCCCTCACCTTTTCTGCCGTTGCTGCCCAGTGGTAGTATTGTAGGTTCGGTATAGCCAGGCCCCCTCTGACTTTCTCTCTTTCCAGTGTCGGTTTGGGAATTCTCGGGTTCTTGCCCCCCCACACAAACGCTATGATTAAGCTGTCTATGTTTTGGAAAAAGGCCTTGGGGATGAAGATCGGAATGGATCTAAACAGGAAGAGGAACCTTGGCAGTACGTTCATCTTGATCGTCTGCACTCTTCCCGTCAGGAAGCCCCACCTTTGAAGGTCCTTTCTTACTTCCTCTACCAGGCTGGTCAGGTTCCACTTGTGGATCAGTGTCCAGTCTCTGGCTATTTGGATCCCCAGGTAACGGAATCTATCCTGGGCCGTTTTGAACGGGAGCCCCTTCAGCTCTGTCCCTCCCCGGTTTGGGTTCACTGGGAATGTCTCGCTTTTGCCCAGGCTAAGTTTGTAGCCGAGAAGGTTCCAAACTCTCTCAGTATTTGCAGTATTGCCTTCAGTCCCTCCTGTGGCTTTGAGACATAGAGGAGCAGGTCATCTGCATAGAGTGAGACTCTGTGCTCTCTGTCTCCTCTCCAGATTCCCTTCCAGCTTTTTGTGTCCCGCAGGACTATTGCTAGGGGTTCGATCGCTAGTGCAAACAAGAGTGGGGACAGGGGGCAGCCCTGTCTTGCTCCTCTCTGTAGCTGGAAGTATTCAGAGCTGGTGGTGTTAGTTCGGACGCTCGCTTTGGGAGAGTTGTACAGGTGCCTCACCCAGGCGGTGAATCCTGCTCCTAGCCCAAACCATTCCAGTACCTCGAGGAGGTAGCTCCATTTGACTCTGTCAAAGGCCTTTTCTGCGTCCATCACCTCTGGTGTTCTCTCCCGGGGAGGGGGGGGGCGGGGGGCGGTCATTATCACATTCAGCAGCCGCCTGATGTTCGCTGTGAGCTACCTACCCTTGACAAGGCCGGTTTGGTCCTCTGCGACCACCTCTGGTACACAGCCCTCCAGCCTTTTGGCCAGGTCCTTTGCGAGTATTTTCGCATCCACGTTCAGCAGTGAAATGGTTCTGTATGATCCACATTCCATCGGGTCTTTATCTTTATTGGGTATTGGTGAGATTGTGGCCTGCGCTAGCATTGGGGGCAGGGTGCCCCCTGCCAGTGAGTCCGCGAACATGTCCCTTAGGTGTGGGGCCAGGACTGGTGCAAATGTTTTGTAGAAGTCCGCCGGGAACCCGTCGGATCCCAGTGCCTTCCACGCCTGCATGGAGCTGATGCTCTCCATGATTTCTCCCAGGTGTATTGGTGCTTCCAGCTCCGCCTGTCTGTCTTCCCCCACCACTGGTAGTTCCAGTCTGTCTTGGAACTGTCTCATTCCCGCATCCCCGTCGGGGGGCTCGGAGGTGTACAGCCTCCGGGAGAAGGTCTAGAACGCCCGATTGACCTCCTTTGGTTCTGTTACCAGTCTGCCTTTGCTATCCTTAACCTGCGCTATTTCCCTTGTGGTTGCCTGCTTTCTCAGCTGGCGAGCCAATGGGTGGCCAGCCTTGTCTCCGTGTTCGTAGAAGGTCCCCTATGTCTGATGGAGTTGGTACACTGCTTTCCTAGTGGATAGCAGGTTAAAGTCCATTTGCAGCTTTTTCCTCTCCGCCAGCAGATCTATGGTCGGGGCCTCGGAGTAATTTCTGTCGACTTCCAGGATGGAGTCCACTAGCTGTTGCCTGGCCACCCTCTCTTCCCTATCTCTACTTGCCTTGGAGGCTATGATCTCTCCTCTGATCACTGCCTTCAGTGCCTCCCCATTTTGATTGTAATCGCCTGTGGCCTGTGATAATTTTTGGTAGAACGTCTTGTCGGCCAGGAAGTCTGTGTCCAGCTCCATGTGAGGCGCTGGGCCCGGCCTGTCTCCAACCTCACATCCATATAATGTGGAGCGTGGTCGGAGATAACGATCGCGGAGTAGTCCGTTCCCGTGATCCCTGGAAGCACCGATTTCCCGACTGCAAAGAAGTCGATACGGGTGTATACCTTGTGCACCTGCGAAAGAACGAGAACTCCTTTTCTCCCCGATGCAGGAACCTCCATGGGTCCAGTGCCCCCATCTGTTCCATAAAGGCCCCTAGTTCCCTAGCCATGCCAGATGTTTTCCCCGTTCTGGGGTTTGATCGGTCGGTCAGTGGGTCCAGCACGCAGTTAAAGTCGCCCCCATAATCAGTCGGTGTGTGTCAAAGTCGTGGATTTCCGCCATGGTCTTCTTTATGAATTCTGGGTCGTCCCAGTTGGGAGCGTACACATTTACCAGTACGACAGGTGCCCCTTCCAGGACACCTCTGACCATGACGTACCTTCCCCTGGGTCCCTAACTGTCTTGGTTCCTGTAAACCTCGTCCTTTTGCTAATTAATATTGCTACCCCCCCTAGCCCTCGTCCCGTAGCATGAGTGGTACGTCAGTCCCACCCAACCCTTCCTGACCAGCAGTCGGTTCTTCTCCCTCAGGCGCATCACTTGCAGGTAGATTATGTCTGCTTTTAGGCTTCTTAGGTGGGCAAACACTCTGGATCTTTTCACTGGGCCGTTGAGTCCCTTTACATTCCAGGTAACAATCCTGGTGGGGGGTTTCTGATCCCCCCCCGGTCCTGTGGGATCACCCATACTTACCTGGTAGACGCGCCCCTGCACTCCAGGGTTTCCCTTTGCTAGAGGGCCGTCCAAAATGGCCAGGGTCACCGCTCTCACCATGGGGTCGGGCCCCAGCGCTCAGGGGTTTCCCTTTGCCCAGGGGGCACCCAATGTGGCCACCAGCTGTGTGTACGCCACATGAGTGCGCCCCTGCGCTCTGGGGTCTCTCTCCGCCCTGACGCCCTCTCGAATGGCTGTTTGTGGCGCCTTCTTGTTTCCTCGCCCTGCTCCATGCCCGCCGAGGCCAATGTCTTTACTGCTTCACCATTGCACCCTCCTCTTTGCTTCTCTTTTGTTCTGAGTTCTCCCTCCCGACTCCTCTCCCCCCCCCCCCACCCCCCCCGCCAGCCTGTCCCTTTGTTCCCCCCCCCCCCAGCGTTCTCCCCCCCCCCTTCTGTCACCCCCTCCTCTTCTTGTGCCAGACGCTCCCCCTCCCCTGAGAGGGGTGCCGCGGCCCTCCTTCCTTCCTGCCCTCTCTTGCTGGCCCTCCTCGCTAGTAAGGTGGCTCTCCTCACAGTTCTGGCCCTGTTTAACCTTTCTCCTACTGGTCCTTATCTTGCCCTCCTGTTTGCTTTTCTCACCCTCTTGGAACCGGTGCTGCTTCGCAATAATTGCTCTGGGCTGGTCCCCAGCTTTGGGCTTGGGTCGGAGTGACCGTGGGTTTGGGAATACCTCCTTTCCCACTAGCTTGCCCATCATTTGGGTGATGTAGCTTGTTGGGTCTCTGCCCTCTATCCCCTCTGGCAGACCCCTATTTTAATGTTCTGCTGTCTGGACCTATTTTCCTGGTCCTCCACTTTCCCTCTAAGGTTCCCCCGGGCCGTTACTAACCTTCTGACCTCGGCTTCTAGGGTTATCTGTCGCTCTGGTCCGAGGCGGCCCTCTCAATCTCCAACTCCAGAATCGTTTTTTTCTGCTCCTTCACTTCCCTTTCCAGGCCTTCGATGGTCTGCTGCATTTTGTGCTTCGTCTCCTTCACCATTGCTTGGAGCTCCGACCAGAGCGCCTCCTTTATGCTGGTCGCTGCGTCCTGCTCACGTTCCACTGCTGGTCTGCCATCGTTTTCCTTTTCAGGCTCGCCTGTACCTCCGTCTCGTCTTGTGGGGCCGCCTGCCTGCGCGTCTGCCGCTCATGCGCCTTACCCTCGCTGCTGCTGCTGCTTGCGTCTCACTGTCCCTTCACCTTGGTGTTTTTCTTTCCTCCAGCCATCTGGCTGTCTGTTTCTTTCCCCGCTGCTGTTCCTTACCCTGGGGTTTCTCTCGCTTCCCCCGCTCCTCTGTTCTCGCTGGGTCTGCCTCGGGCTTCGGGTTTCCTGCTCACATTATCTTGCTTGCCTTGCAGGTCAGTATGATCAGAGGAACCTATTTGGGACTAAATTACATGAGCAAAAAGACTGGCGGTGCAGGAGGAGTAATCGTCAACATTTCCTCCATGGCAGGTACAAAAGACTTCATGAAAATAGTTAAAATCAGCTAAGAAATTAGGTATTCATTGATATTTAAATAAATCACAAGAATTATTTCCATCACCAAGGGAGAACTGGCCGGTGCACGAAGGAGAGATAATTACAAGTGAATGAAAATAAAACGTACACTGACAAGCAAAAGGGAGAATCATTACAAGAATAAATGTAGTGCTCCTGGGATATACTCACTGACTGTACCGGGGTTAGGCTCCCTGAGTTGTTCAGGAAAAAAAGGTAGTTTTAAGAGATTTATATTGGTAAGCATTGGAAAGAAATAAGGTATAGTTTTAAGTGGGTTTAATTTAATGTTTCTAAGGCTGGAAGGGTAAAACCTACAGTTAGATTTTGTGGGGAATGCAAGAACACCAGCTTGTTATCACTCACACGCTGTTCCGCCAAAACAACAAATTGAAGACCTGGAGAAATCCACCATCAAACCACTCCGTCATCGTCAGATCCCGAAACCAAAAGGATTCCCTCACCAAAGTGATGACCAATGCAGACAACTGCTGGGGAGACCACCAAGCTCATCTGCTCCTCTGTCCATCAACCTCGGCCAGAGGAAGTGGAAGATGAAGAAACATAGAAAAAATAGGAGTAGGAGCAGGCCATTCGGCCCTACAAGCCCGTCCACCATTCAGAATGATCATGGCTGATCATCCAACTGAATAGCCTAATCTCACTTTCCCCCATATCCTTTGGTCCCCTTCGCCCGAAGTGCGCTATCTAACTGCTTCTTGAAATCATGCAATGTTTTGGATTCAACTACTTCCTGTGGTAACAAATTCCACTGGCTCACCACTCTCTGGGTGAAGAGATTTCTCCTCATCTCAGTCCTAAATGGTCTACCGCATATCCTCAGTCTGTGGCCCCTGGTTCTCGACACACCCACCATCGAAAACATCCTTCCTGCATCTACACTGTCTAGTCCTGTTAGAATTTTATAGGTTTCTATGAGATCCCTCCTCATTCTTCTGAACTCCAGCGAATACAATCCTAACCAGCGACAGTGAAGGAGCGGTGATATATTTCCAAGTCAGGATGGTGAGTGACGTGGAGGGGAACCTCTAGGTGGTGGGGTTCCCAAGTATCTGCTGCCCTTGTGCTTCTAGATGGTAGTGGGCATGGGTTTGGAAAGTGTTGTCTTAAGGAACCTTTGTGAGTTCCTGCAGTGCATCTTGTAGATGGTACACACGGCTGCCACTGTTCGTCGGTGGTGGAGGGTTTGAATGTTTGTGGAAGGGGGAGCAATCAAGCAGGCTGCTTTGTCCTGGATGGTGTTGAGCTTCTTGAATATTGTTGGAGCTGCACTCATCTAGGCAAGGGGAGAGTATTCCATTACATTCCTGACTTGTGCCTTGTAGATGGTGGACAGGCTTTGGGGATCAGGAGGTGAGTTACTCACCGCAGGATTCCTACTCTTTGTCCTGCCCTGGTAGCCACAGTATTAATGTGGCTAGTCCAGTTCAGTTTCTGATCAATGCTAACCCCCAGGATGTTGATAGTGGAGGATTCAGCGATGGTAATACCATTGAATGTCAAGGGGTGGTTGTTAGATTCTCTCTTGTAGGAGATAGTCATTGCCTAGCACTTGTGTGGCGCGAATGTATGGATTGTCAACATCATGCTCAAAAAGTACCTACAAAAACCCACCAGCTTGGAACAGGACCAGAACATGTGTGTGTGGGATGTGTAGGCCCTTTTGAACAGCGCTCACACCTATCCTCCACCCCCTCAAAAAAACTATTCATTCTAGTCTTAGTGAGGTGCGCTCGAAACACTACCTTTGGCTGGGTCAAGCTCAGTCTCACAAACGATGACGTGGCGTTCACCTTCTGCAGCGCCTCACTCCATAGCTCCTCCTCCAGTATTGGGCCTAATTCCTCCACCTATTTAGCCTTTACCCCTTCCACCAAACTCAACTCTTCCCCTACCATCCGTTCACATATGCCAAATGTACTGCCCTCCTCCGACTCTGGACAGGAACCGCTGCCCGCCTCTCCCTCTGAAGGACCACCCGCCAAATAAAGCCGGAGATAGCCGCTCAACTCTTCGGAAAAAAGACATCGGCAGGAACGGCGAGAGACACTGAAATAAAAGCAAAACTCTCTGCAAGATGGTCATGTTTCCCAATTGGAACCGGCCCGTCAAAGATAATGGGAGACTAACCCACCTCTGTAAGTCCCCCTTAACTCCACAAATCAGGCTCATGTAATTCAACCTTTGCATTAGCCGAATCTCCAGCCACCTGGACTCTTAAGTATCGAAAATTAGTTCCCGCAAACTGAAACAGCAGCACCCCAATCCCCCCCCCCCCACCCCCACCCCCGACCACTAAATATTCACTTCCCTTTGTTCAACTTGTAAGTGGAGAAGTCACCTAAGATCTGCAAAATACCCATAAAATTCCCTATGAACGACCCCGGCCACGTCCAATGATACGACTATCTCTGATTCCAGCCCGGCCGCAGGGGTCAGACCACATTCAACCACAGCCTCACATTGGACAACTTCCATCTCTTCACAAATCCCAGCTGGTCTTCCCCCCACCCCCCACCTCTGGAAGACAAGGTCCCATTTTAATGCCAACACCTTGGCCAATAACTTGGCATCTACATTTGACAGGGAGATCGGACAATATGACCCACATTCTGTGTGGTCCTTGTCCTTTTTCAGAGCAGAGAGATATACGACTGCCCCAGTATCTCCGGGAGGGCGCCCCTTGCCAAAGATTCGCCGATTATACCCAGCAACAACGGACCCAACTGATCCAAAAACGTCTTATAAAATTCCACAGAGAACGCATCCGACTCCGGTGCCTTCCCTGCTTGCATGTATCTCAAACCTATCTGAATCTCCTTCAAGCACGGTGGTGCTTCCAGATCTTCCCGCAATTCCTCCCCCTTGGGAAACTCCAAACCCCAGGAACTCTGCCATTTCCCGTTCATCCTCTGGCGGCTCTGACCTATACAACCTCTGGTAAAAGGCCCTAAACACTTCATTCCTTATCCGGGGCAGAGACAAGCCTCCCCTCCAAATCCCTAAACTGAACAATCTCCCTGGCTGCCTCCTGCCACTTTAGTTGGTGAGCCAAGAGATGCCTGGCCTTCTCCCTATGCTGATATACTGCCCCTTTCGCTCACCTCAGTCGGCGCACCACACTGGACAGCAGGTCAAACTGCCATCACATGTTTTCTCCTGCACGCCAAGAGCTCCGGAGTTGTGTGCCTCATACCTACCATCCACGCATGGAATCTCATCCATCAGTTTCTGTCGCTTCTCCCTCGCCTCCCCATTCACATACACCTTATACGTTATGATCTCTCCTCTGATCACCGCCTTCAGCACCTCCCACAAAGTAGAGGGTGAGACCATTCCATTATCGTTGTGTTCTGCATACTCCCGTATGGCCCTCGATCCTCAAACAGTCCAACAGTGGCCCTATGTCTTTTTAAAAATAAATTTAGAGAAGCAAATTCCTTTTTTCAATTCAGGGGCAATTTAGCGTGGTCAGTCCACCGAGCCTGCACATCTTTGGGTTGTGGGGCAAAACCCACGCAAACACGGGGAGAATGTGCAAACTCCACATTGACAGTGACCCAGAGCCGGGATCGAACCTGGGACCTCGGCGCCGTGAGGCTGCAGGGCTGACCCACTGCGCCACCGTGCTGCCCCAGTGGCCCTATGTCTAACTGCTAGCCTCTTCAATGCTCCTGACTGGCTTCCAGCACCAGGTCCACCCAATGTGGAGTATGGCTCACCCAAGCTTTCTGGAGCCTAATCTGGTCACCATGTCAATCCACCCACTTTACCATCCCCCATGACTCTAACCTCAAGAAAAATTCCCCCACCGACCTCCATTAAAAAAAATAGAACAAAGACATAACACAATATATTACAATATTTACAACCAGCCTGACCCAACTTTCACATACACAATCCCATCAGCACTCCTCAAACTGGCTCCAGTCCTTTATCCTTGGTGAAGGCCTCAGCCTGCTCTGGAGTGTCAAAGTAATCATCCTTCGAGACCATTGTGACTCTCAGTCTCGCTGGATTCACCACCCCAAACCACCCCCCCTTACTGTGCAGTACCACCTTCGCCTTATTAAAGGCCACCCGCTGCTTCGCTAGCTCGGTGCCAATGGCCTGATAGATGTGCATCATGTGCCCACCCCAGTCAATGTGCTGATTCTTTTTGGCCCACTCCAGAACCCGCTTCTTCCTCTGGAAACTGTGAAAGCAGACGATCGCCACCTGTGGAGGCTCATTCAGCTGTGGCTTCTGCCGCAGAGCCCGATGAGCTTGGTCGGATTCCGGAGGGGGGAATACTTCAATAACGCCCTCACAATCAAGAGAACATCTTTGCCTAAATACCTGGTTGGCCTCTGGTCCTCCACTCCCTCTGGCAAACCCACCATCCTGAGATTCAAGCATCTCGACCTGTCCTCCAGATCCTCAGGCCCTTATTCCTCTCCGTCATGAGCAGCATTTCAGCTTCCAATGAGGCAAGCTGACCTTCATGACCTGCTGGGTTGGAACCCAAAGTCTCCTGAAAAAACAGGCAAAAGAGATCAAAATTCAAGGACCCTAGCAGGAGCCACATTTTGTGCAACTTGCTCTCACATGTCTTTACCAGAAGTCCCATGTTCGAGGAAGTCTAACAACTCCCCATCAAAGATGATCTCGGATCTTCATCAAGCATGTATGAAGTCAAGGCCATCATTAAACACACAAAGAATAGAAAACAGCAGGAGTGGATGGGAAAATGATCTCCCAGTGGAGAGTCTCACACTTGGAGGACAAGAGATCACCCGTTATTTCCATCAGCTGTACCTGAGAATCTGGGACAGAGAGGAAACCCCTGCTGGCCTGTGGATTCTGTCATCGCCACCATATTCAAGAAAAGAGACAAAACGACTGTGGGAATTACCAAAGAATCTCCCAAGTATCCACCACCAGGAAGATCATTGCCTGAATCCTCGTGAACCACCTTCTCCCAGCCTCTGAAGAAATCCTTCCTGAAAGCCAGTGTGACTTCCGACTAAATGGTGGAACAATGGACATGATTTTCACTGCTCAAGAACACCAGGAGATGCCAGAAGCAACATCGACCACTTTAACTGGCCTTCATCGATCTGTCCAAGGCTTTTGACTCAGTTAATCGGGAAGTACTATGGAACACCCATAGTTGTCAAAGGACAACTGTCCAGAGAAATTCATCAACATCTTCTGACTCCTCCATGACAAAATATCGACAACATTCCTCACCGACAGAAATAAAACAAAAACCTTCGACGTCAAAACTGAAGTCAAGGAGAGGTATGTCATCGCCCCCACGCTTTTCTCCATCCTCATCGCCAACATCCTTCACCTTGTCAAGAACAAGCTTTCCAGTGGAGTGGACATAGTCTACTGGACGGACGGAAAACTTTTCAACCTCAACTGGTTGAAATACGATGCTGACATCATTTGTGGAACCTGAGTATGTGGATGACATTGGCATCTCCGCACTCTCAGAAGAGAATTTCTAAACCATGCTTGACGCCCTCCTGGAAGCATACTGAAGAACCGGTCTCGTGTCAACCTCAAGAAGTTTCCAGTCCTTTATCAATCCGCCCCAGGACAAGATCCGGTCTCTCCCTCCATAAAGATCAATGGAGGAACCCAACCAAATGGAGACATTTCTCCTACTTAGGGAGCTACATCTCATTTAAGGCCGACATTGATGCGGAGATCCAACATCATATCCAATCCATGAACAACTCCTTTAAACACTAAGGATAAGAGTCTTCGACGACCGCGACATCCACGCTGATACCAAGATCCTCATGTACAAGATAACCGTACTCCCAACTCTTCTATCCGTTCAGAAACTTGGACTGTACAGATGCCACCTCATGGCTCTGGAGAGGTACCATCAGCACTGTCTGAGACAGATTCTCCACATCAGCTGGGACGACTGGCGAACTAACATCAGTGTCCTTGGAGGAGCCAAAAGCACCAGTATCAAGGTCATGATCATCTGAAACCAACCCCATTGCATCGGCCATGTGCTTAGGATGCTAAACCCCAACAGCTAAAACAAATCTTCTTCTTCCTCTAGAAAGGCTCCTGAACAAAGGGATGAGAAGGAAGCTCTTCAAAGACACCCTGAAGGCTTACCTCAAAAATGCATCATAGATGTAAACGGCGAGGAGACTCTTGCTCAGAAGAGATCTACTTGAAGGAACCTCCTGATTGAAGGGGCACAATTCTTCGAGAACACCCGACAGCAAGAGGAGGCCTGGAAAAGGAGCCTGAGAAAAGAATACCAGCGATCTCGAGTCCAATGGACCAATCTAACCTTCCAGAAACACTGCCTAGTGTGCGATCGAAGCGGCTCTAGGATCGCGTTCATCAGCCACTCAAGGACTCACAGAACCCCATGACCAGTGACATGGAGTTTCTGAGGTTGGCAATCATACTCATTAGCGAGTGGTTGACAAAGAAGAAGAATTGCATTGCTAAACATTAGAACTAAGGAATAGTTTTAAGTGGGTTTAATGTTTCTGAGCCTGGAAGGGTAAAATCTATAGTTAGATGAATGCTGGACAATGGTGTTTGATGTGTGGGGGTTGGTTAGGTTCTGACTATGATTCAATTGTGCTTAGAGAAGGGTGCACCATGGAGGGCAAATAAAAGCCTTGAGAAGGATAAGTCACTGTTTGGCAATAGGGAGCCACTTTCCAAAGGGAAAGTATTTCATTTGTTCTTAGTTTTAGTTGGATATATTTCAGTTGAAGACAAGATAGCAGGGAGTGAACATCTCTTAACTTTGCCAGGAGAAAGACTGAAGTTAAATGAACAGAGACCAAGGTATTGTTCAGAAGAATTCAAGGAAGAGTAAACAAAGTGTTCTGAGTTAAAGAGACAATTGAAGCAACCAGATGTAAAGTGGGAAAGCAGACTTCGGAGGTAAATCAAAAGTTTGATGCCATTTTACTAGCGTCTAGGAATTGAGAGTTAAATCGTTTGTGAATAGTTTGTATAGCAGCCAAGACAAAGAAATCCTAAAGGTGGTGATGTGAAACCTGGAAACTGGTTAAAAATGGGGTGGAAACTTTTAGAGAGTCATTTGGAAAATCTGGACATGATTTCATAATGCAAACCACCAACGGAAAGTATTATTGTGAAATAAGATTTTAAAGCGTGTTTTGGGAGTGGAGTATGGAAACCCTCAATCAGCTGGGGGAATTCTGAGGCGAAACTCACAGACACTAACTTGGGTTCAGAGATGAGTTTGTGTATTTGACCACAGCCAATGTGTGTGCTTAAGAGGAACTTTGCATCAATGAGACCATGGTATCTTAAAATATACTTTGTAATCCATGTTGATCTTTAATTATGTATGTTATTTGTTAAAGTACGAGGGGAGTAAAGGAATATTGTATAATAATCCAACTTTCACGTTAATAAATGTTTTTTCCTTGTTGTTGAAACTTATTAGCAGTCCTAAGAACATAAGAACTAGGAGCAGGTAGGCCATCTGGCCCCTCGAGCCTGCTCCGCCATTCAATAAGATCATTATTGATCTTTTTGTGGACTCAGCTCCACTTACCTGCCCGCTCACCATAACCTTCTATTCCTTTACTGTTCAAAAATCTATCTATCTTTGTCTTAAAAACATTTAAGAAGGTAGCTTCAACTGCTTCACTGGGCAGGGAATTCCACAGATAAACGACCCTTTGGGTGAAGAGGTTCCTCCTCAACTTAGTCCTAAATCTGTTCGCCCCTATTTTGAGGTTATGCCCCCAGTTCTAGTTTCACCCGCCAGTGGAAACAACCTCCCTGCTTCTATCCTATCAATTCCCTTCACGATTTTATATGTTTCTATAAGATCCCCCCTCATTCTTCTAAATTCCAATGAGTATAGTCCCAGTCTACTCAGTCTCTCCTCGTAAAATAATCCAGGGTTGAGCCAGGGTTCCATTCTGGGATCTCCTTGTCCAGTTATAACATCAATTTGGACTGTAACATCAGTACCTGGTGTACATTCACTGACTGTTTACCTGGGTTAGACACCCTGACTGCATATCTGGAATTGGCTGGTCACCTGGTTTGTGATGCAGAGCGAGGCCAACAAACATGAGTTCAATTCCCGTACTAGCTGAGATTATTCATAAAGGCCCCACCTTCTCAACTTTGCCCCTCGCTTGAGGTGTGGTGATCCTCTGATTAGAAAAACACCACCAGTCAGCTCTCCCCTGCACAGAGGAAAGCAGCCTATGGTCATCTGGGACTACGGCGACTTTTCTTTTATATCTGAAGTGTACTCGCTGACTGTGTTCCTGGAGTATACTCACTGACGGTATACCTGGGTTAGACGGCCTTCCTGTGCTCCTGGAGTGTACTCTCTGTGTACCTGTGTTGGACACCCTGACTGTGCTCCTGGAGTGTACTCTCTGTGTACCTGGGTTAGACAGCCTGACTGTGCTCCTGGAGTGTACTCTCTGTGTACCTGGGTTAGACACCCTGACTGTGCTCCTGGAGTGTACTCTCTGTGTACCTGGGTTAGACAGCCTGACTGTGCTCCTGGAGTGTACTCCCTGTGTACCTGGGTTAGATAGCCTGACTGTGTACCTAGAGTGTACTCTCTGTGTACCTGGGTTAGACAGCCTGACTGTGCTCCTGGAGTGTACTCTCTGTGTACCTGGGTTAGACAGCCTGTCTGCGTACCTAGAGTGTACTCTCTGTGTACCTGGGTTAGATAGCCTAACTGTGTACCTAGAGTGTACTCTCTGTGTACCTGGGTTAGACAGCCTGTCTGCGTACCTAGAGTGTACTCTCTGTGTACCTGGGTTAGATAACCTGACTGTGTACCTAGAGTGTACTCTCTGTGTACCTGGGTTAGACAGTCTGACTGCGTACCTAGAGTGTACTCTCTGTGTACCTGGGTTAGATAGCCTGACTCCGCACCTGGAGTGTACTCTCTGTGTACCTGGGTTAGATAACCTGACTGTGTACCTAGAGTGTACTCTCTGTGTACCTGGGTTAGACAGCCTGACTGCGTACCTAGAGTGTACTCTCTGTGTACCTGAGTTAGACAGCCTGACTGTGTACCTAGAGTGTACACTCTGTGTACGTGGGTTAGATAGCCTGACTGCGTACCAAGAGTGTACTCTCTGTGTACCTGGGTTAGACAGCCTGACTGCGTACCTAGAGTGTACTCTCTGTGTACCTGGGTTAGACACCCTGACTGTGCTCCTAGAGTGTACTCTCTGTGTACCTGGGTTAGACAGCCTGACTGTGCTCCTGGAGTGTACTCTCTGTGTACCTGGGTTAGACAGCCTGACTGTGCTCCTGGAGTGTACTCTCTGTGTACCTGGGTTAGACACTGTTATAACCTGCCTACTTACCATTGGCTGGGGACTAATGACTATCCCACAATCCTGTGGGAGTATGAGCTTCCCCAATGAGGGGGGCGGAGAAACCACTAGTAAACTCCTAGTATAAATAAGCTGGCCAGTTCAGGAACCAGCAGGAAGGAGTATGTAGCAAGGGAAGTTACTGCTACTGTTATGTATATATGTTATAGTAAATAAACGTTATCACTTTGTATCCTTAAAACTCGTGCTGGATTCTTCGTGGCCCTTACAAAATACACCCTGACAGTGCTCCTGGAGTGTACTCTCTGTGTACCTGGGTTAGACAGCCTGACTGTGCTCCTGGAGTGTACTCTCTGTGTACCTGGGTTAGACAGCCTGACTGTGTACCTAGAGTGTACTCTCTGTGTACCTGGGTTAGACACCCTGACTGTATACCAAGAGTATATTCACTGATCGTGTACTTGGAATGTACTCAGTGAATGTGCATCTGGGGGATCACCTAATCACATAATTGTTAAGGACCCATCTTCCCATCTTGTCTGCATTGGCTCTCCAAAAGTGCATCGTTGCTCGGTGCCAGTCCTCTGCCTTTTCCCTGCATCCCTGCACATTGTTTCTATTCAAGTAATTATCTAATGCCCTACTTATTGCATACTTGAGGTAGACGCGCTGGCTGTGCATCTGAGGTATACTCACTGACAGTGTACCCAGCATATACACGCTGATGGTGCATTTGAGGTAGACTCGTTGACTGTGTACCTGGGGTAGACTGACTGTCTATGTACCCAGAGCATACTCACTGACTACGTACCCAGGCTAGACTCACCTACTGCATATCCAGGGAAGCCTCAATGCTTGTGTATCCAGCGTACACTCACAGTGTACCTGAGGTAGAGTCCCTGAATTGTATTAGACACTGGTTAGACGTTAGCTGGAATATTGCGTCCAATTCTGGACACCATATTTTAGGAAGGTTGAGAAGGCATTGAAGAGCGTGCAGAAGAGGTTTACAAGAATGATTCCACAGATAAGAAAGATCAGTTATGAAGATAGAATGGCAAAGTTAGGACTGTTTTCTTTGGAGAAAAGGAGGCTGAGAGGAGATTAGATAAAAGTTTTGAAGATCATGAGGGGCTTGGACAAAATAGATTGGGAGAAACCAGAGGGCACAGATTTAAGGTAATTGGAAGCAAAAGTGATGTGAGAAAAATCTTTTTCACACAGCAAATAGTTAGGGCCTGGAATGCACTGCATCAGCAAACAGATGGCAAATTGGAGTTGAGACATAAACAGATCAGCCATCATTTCATTGACCAGTGGAGCAACAGCAAACAGCTGAATGACCTACTCCTGCTCAGTCCTTTGTTCCTATGTTCCTTGACCGAGGCTTACGAAGGCTGATGAAGTCTTTTACCGTTATGTTTGCTCATCTTTTGTTTTTTTTGTCAACCCTCTACAGGAATCATTCCCATGATATTTGGGCCGGTCTATTCAGCATCAAAGCACGGAGTGTTGGGATTCTCCAGGGCAATAGCTGTAAGTTTTAATAATAATCTTTATTAGTATCGCAAATAGGCTTACATTAACACTGCAATGAAGTTACTGTGAAAAAGGTTTTGTCCCAAGTGGCTAGATAATCTGATCTCCATCAATCGTTTCCCAATATTTTATGGCTCGTCTCATTGGATTTATAATAGATTAAAAAAGAGCTTACTGGGTCTCTGATAGTATCAGTACTCCGCTCACTGGATCTCTGATGGTATCAGTACTCGGCTCACTGGATCTCTGATGGTATCAGTACTCGGCTCACTGGATCTCTGGTGGTATCAGTACTCGGCTCACTGGATCTCTGATAGTATCAGTACTCGGCTCACTGGATCTCAGATAGTATCAGTACTCGGCTCACTGGATCTCAGATAGTATCAGTACTCAGCTCACTGGATCTCAGATAGTATCAGTACTCGGCTCAACATATGTTGAATCCTGCCCACCGTTTTGCCAACTCTGCTCCAATGCCCTGATATATTCGGACCTTGTCCCCTCCCAACATATCCCCTGTGGGGGAAGCCACACAATGGCCCATAGGTAGAGCCCACAGGGTTAATAACATAATACAGTGCACTGGTGAATTATCAGTAATTATACATTCACCACATTCACCCCCTGTTTAAAAATGAAGTCCGGCGGGGGTGACGGGCTCATAGATTCAGTCGGTCCGGTGCCCGGATCGTACGTTGCGACCGCCGAAGCACTGGTATTGCAGCCGGTCCGGGTGGCTGTGGAGCTGGGCCCGGAGCAGGCACAGGCATGGACTCCGGGAGCGGCTCTTCCGGAGCTTCATTCCTGTGGACCAGTGCGGCGGGTGGGAGGAAGCGCGGGAACCATATAGGGGTGGGGGCGCTGAACATGGGAGGTTGGACGGGACATAGTGTGGGGGATGCTGTAGTGGGAGTGAAGTTGGAGCCTGCGGGCGCCAGGTCCCGGAGGGAGACGGCATCTTGCCGGCCATTGGGGTGTTCAACGTACGCATAGTGTGGGTTGGAGTGCAGGAGCTGGACCCTCTCTACCAGGCGGTCGGTCTTATGGCTCTGAACATGTTTTCGGAGGAGGACTGGACCCGGTATCATCAGTCAGGGCGGAAGTGAGGCCCCTGAGATAGTCCCCCTCGGGAAAACAAACAAGCGGTCATGAGGAGTCTGGTTTGCGGCCGTGCAAAGGAGGGACCTAATAGAGTGGAGCCCATCGGGGAGGACCTCCTGCCAGTGAGAAATTCGGAGATTCCTGGACCGCAGGGTCTGTAGGACGGTCTCCCAGACCGCCGCGTTCTCCCTCTCCACCTGCCCATTTCCCCTGGGGTCATAACTGGTAGTCCTGCTCGAGGCGATGCCCTTACTGAGCAGGTACTGATGCAGTTCGTCGCTCATGACGACGAGCCCCTGTCGCTGTGGACATAACTGGGGAAACCAAACAGGGTGAAGACACTATGCAGGGCTTTAATGTCAGTGGGGGTGGTCATATCAGGGCAGGGGATGGCAAACGGGAAGCGGGAGAACTCATCTATGATGTTAAGGAAGTAAGCTGAATCTAAGCTGATTAAATTGATGTGACCATCAATTCACTCGAAGACACGTGGAGAAGTAAACCGTGGTTTTAATCAGCTTAGAACTGAGCCTGCCTGTGACCAGTACAACACTGAAGGCGGCCCCGCAGGTCAGCAGCTCTTATACTTCCTGTAAAGGGGGTGGAGCCATGGGCGGAGCCCGTACATGCCCCAACATATTCCCCTGTGGGTGAAGCCACACAATGGCCCATAGGTAGAGCCCACAGGGTTAATAACATAACACAGTGCACTGGTGAATTATCAGTAATTATACATTCACCACACTGGCACTTTGTAATGGTTGGGTATATGGTTGAAGTGGGGGTAGGGATTGGGGTTTTTTGTTCCCTCCGGTTTGTAAGGGGTGGCAGGGGCATCCGCCCTCATTGTTTATCGTTTGTTTGTTTGCTCTCGGAGAGGTGACCTGGAGTTCAGGATGAGTCTTTGTTTGGGTGGGGGAGGGTAAGGTCAGCAGGGAGCCTTCTTCCCTGAGCAGAGGAATGAGTGGAGGGGGAGGGGAGGTGATTGGCAGTTGCCTTTGGGCAGGGGCTTCCACGCTAGCAAGTAATGCTGGTGAACGGACGTGAGGTGGGTGAGAAGGCCGCGAGAGGTGGGGGGAGGTGGCGGGGTAATGACGTGACGTGGCAGGGGCTGAGGGATGACATGGTCAGGGGTGGAGAAAGGGGCCATTTGGAATGGGCTAGGTACATGGCGGAATTAATGGTGCTGGAGTCAAGTGGGGAGAATGACAGACGGCAGAGGGGATTGGAGACGTAAGCGCCTGGTAAGGCTGGTAACGTGGAATGTCCGTGGGCTTAATGGACCAGTTAAAAGATCGTGGGTATTTGTGTAGCTCAGGAGCTTGAAAGCAGAAGTGGCCTTTCTGCAGGAGACGCACCTCCAGGTGAAGGACCAGGTTAGGTTAAGGAAGGGGTTGGTCGGGCTGGTTTTCCACTCTGGATTTGATTTGAAATCATGGGGAGTGGCAATTCTAATGAGCAAGAAAACGGGGTTTGTGAGTGCGAAGGAGGTGAGGGATCTGGGTGGAAGATACGTGATTGTGAGTGAGGTATTGGAAGGGACGCCAGTGGTGTTGGCAAACGTGTATGCACTAAATTAGGATGATGTGGGTTTTACGAGGGGGCTGCTGGCAGCAATCCCGGACTTGGTCACGCATCGGTTGATTATGGGAGGAGGTTTTAGCTGTGTCCTAGAGCCGAAGGTGGAAAGGTTGAGTCGCAGGTCGATGGGTAGGGTACGAATGACAAAGGACTGGGTGGGTTTATGGAGAGGATGGATATGGTGGACCCGTGGCACTTTAAGAACACAGGGGAAAGGGAGTATTCCTTTTTTTTCACATATTTAGAAGGTGTATTCGGGGATTGATTATTTTGTGGTTGGCGGGAGATTTTGGTTGGGGTGGAGGGGGCAGAGCTTGGGGGGATAGTTATCCCGCTGGCTGGAGATTCGGCTTCAATCAGGACGAGAGCAGAGGCTGGGATGGAGGTCTGATTCGAGGTTGCTGGCGGATGGAGGCTTTTGTGACAAGTTGCGGGTGGCGATTAAGGAGGATGTGGAGTTGAATCAGAATGGAGAGGTGTCGGCAGCCGCTTTCTGGGAAGTGCTAAAGGCAGTGGACCGGGGCGAAATTACTTTGTTTAAGGCTCACGCAGATAAGGAAAGGAGGGAGGAACATGACCGTCTAGTGAGCGAGATAGTGGAGGTGGATAGGGAGTTTTCGAGGTGCCCACTACGGAGGGATTGGCGAGGAGGAAAATGTTACAGGGGCAATTTGATAGGTTAACAATGGGACAGGCATAGGACAGTTATGTGTGGCAAAATGGGTGCAATATGAATATGGGGAGAAGGCGAGTCGTCTGCTAGTGCACCAGCTGTAGAGGCAGGAAGCGTCTCGGAAAATATTGAGGATACAGACTGGGACTGGGGTTGTGGTATCGGAGCCGGGGAGATAAATTAGGCATTTAGGAAGTATTACCAGGGATTGTACAAGGCGGACCCGGGGGGAGAGGAGGGGGACATGGGAAGGTTTTTGGTTGAGCTGGAGTTTCCTCAGCTGCAGGAAGCAAAGAGGCAGGCGCTGGAGGAACCCCTGGGGCTGAGGGAGGTGCTGGATAGTATCAGGGTTTTGAAATCGGGAAAGGCGCCAGGGCCGGTTGGATATGAGGCAGAATTTTATTAGGAGTTTGTGACGGACCTGGCTTTTGTGGGCATTTACTGAGCTGCTAGAGAAGGGGGAGCTGCCGAAGACGATGACGCCGGCAGTGATTACATTAATTCCAAAAAAGGGGAAGGACCCAGTGGAATGTGGGTCATATAGGCCCATATCATTGTTGAATGCAGATGTGAAAGTGCTGGCTAAGTTGATGGCGGGAAGGATAGAGGGTTGTTTCCCTAGGGTGGTTGCAGAGGAGCAAACAGGCTTTGTAAAGGCAAGGCAGCTCTTGAGCAATATAAGGAGACTGTTAAATGTAGTCATGAATCCATCGGGAGCCCTGGTACCGGAGGTAGTGGTGTCCATAGGCGTGGAGAGGGTATTCGACCGGGTGGAGTGGTGGTACTTGTTTGAGGTTCTTGGATGGTTTGGGTTTGGTCTGAGGTTTGTGGCATAGTTGCGCTTGCTATATGTGGCACCAAGGGCAGTGTGCGGACGAATGACATGAGCTCACGGAGCTTCGAATTACACAGGGGAACAAGGCAGGTGTGCCCGCTGTCGCCGCTGTTGTTTGCACTGGCTATAGAGCCTTTAGCGATGGCTCTTAGGGGGTCGGCGGAGTGGCGGGGGATTATGAGGGGACTGAGGGAGCATCGGGTGTCGCTCAATGCCAACGACTTACTGTTGTATGTTTTGGACCTGCTGGAGAGTATGGGAAGGATTCTGGGCCTGCTGGGGAGGTTTGGGGAATTCTCGGGGTATAAGTTGAATGTAGGAAAAGTGGGGTTTTCCCGGTGAATTGGTAGGGATGACGAGCCAATTTAGGATGTTGTTTAAGGTGTCTAGGGATAGGTTCAGATATTTGGGGATTCAGGTAGTGAGGAAATGGACGAGGCTCCATAAGTGGAACTGAACGAAGATGGTGGAGGAGGCCAGGGAGGTTCTTAAGAGGTGGGATACATTGCAATTGACTTTGGCGGCGAGGGCTCAAGTAGTAAAGATGAATATTCTGCCGAGGTTCATGTTTATTTTTCAGACACTCCCGATTTTTATGCCAAAGGCATTTTTTCGGAAGCTGGACACAATTATTTCGGACTTTATATGGGTGGGGAAGGTGCCACGGGTTAGGAGGACCCTGCTACAGAGGCAGAGGCCACAGGGGGGCTTGGTGTTGCCAAACCTGCTTCATTGTTATTGGGCGGCGAATGTGGAAAAGGTGCAGCGGTGGTGGGAAGGAGAGGAAGTAGTATGGGTTAAGATGGAGGAGAAATCTTGTCGGGGGTCCGGCTTGAGGGCAATGGTGAGGGCAGCGTTTTCAATGGTGCCGAGTAGATATTCAGGGAGACTGGTGGTGAAGATTTGGAATCAGTTGAGGAGGCTTTTAGGATGGAGTGGATGTCAGTGTTAACACCGTTGTGTGAGAATCACGGGTTTGAACCGGGGGGGGGGGATGGATAGCATGTATCGGAGGTGGAGGAAAGTGGGGCTGGTCAAGGTGAGGGATTGTATCTGGAGGAAAGGTTCGTCAGTCTGGAGCTGAGGGAGAGTGTAGAGTTCCCGATAGGTACCAAGAGTTCAGGTACCTGCAGGTGAGGGACCTTGCACAGACAATTTGGAAGGAATTCCCTAGGTTGCCGAGATGCACCCTGCTGGAGCGACTGCTGCTTCCGGATGTGGAAGGGGAGGGTAGAATTGGAGATATATACAGGTGGCTGGGAGAGCAGGGAGGTGAGTGTATGGTGAAGATCAAGGAAAAATGGGAAGGGGAGTTGGGAGGGGAGATCAATTGTGGAGTATGGAGTGAGGCATTGCACAGGGTAAACACAACCTCCTCGTGCGCAAGGATGAGCCTGATACAGTTCTAGGTCATACATAGGGCACATATGACTCAGGCAGGAATGAGTGGGTTCTTCCAGGAGGTGGCAGATGAGTGTGAGAGGTGCGGGCGGGGACCTGTGAATCACGCGCATATGCTCTGGGGCTGTGAAAAGTTGGAGTGATTCTGGGCGGGAGTGTTTGCGGCCCGAGCAAGAATAGTGGGGGAGGAGATGGAGCCGGATCCTTTGGTGGCAATATTTGGGGTTTCGGAGAAGCCGGAGCTCATGGAGAGGAGGAAGGCCGATGTTGTGGCCTTCGCCTCTCTGATTGCCCGGCGACGAATCTTACTGTAGTGGCGGTCGGCATCGCCACCGGGGGTAGCAGCATGGTTGGGTGACCGGTACGATTTCCTGCAGCTGGAAAAGAGAAAATATGAGTTAAGGGGCTCTGCAGAGGCGTTTGAGACAAGGTGGGGGATGTTCGTGACTGTGTTTGACGAGTTGTCCATTGTGCGGGGGATGGGTGGGTTACACGGAGGGGGGGGGGCGGTGTTCTACAAACTGTATAGTTGACTGTTGGGAAGCATGTTTCCCGGGAAGTTTACGTGTTGTAACTTTTTTTGATACACGTTTGTAATAAAATACATTTTTTTTTAAAAAGGAAAAGCATTTTCACCCAGAGGGCAGTGGGAATCTGAAACTCACTGCCTGACAGGGTGGCAGAGGCATGAATCTTCACATTTATGAAGCACTTCGATCAGCACTTGAAATGTCATAGCATACAAGGCTATGGACCAAGTGCTGTGAAATAGGATGTGAATAGATAGGTGTTTGATAGTCGGTGCAGTCACGATGGGCCAAAAGGCCTTTTGCTGTGCTGTAAATCTCTATGACGATTTCTCAATTACTCAGACTAGCTTTTCATTCCAGATTTATTCATTAAATTTAAATTTGACCAGCTACTGTGATGCTATTTGAACCCTTATTCCCAGGACATCAGCCTGGGCCTCCAGATTACTCATCCACTGACATTACCATGATGCCATTCCTACCCCACAAATACAAGGCCCACCTCACTGGATCACTGACAGATTCATGGTAGAACTCACTGGTGTCTTCGATAAATTCAAAGCCCAGCTCTTTGGATCTCTAATAGAATCCTTCCTTCACTCAGAGTTGTACTCAATGAGAATGGAGATCAGAGAATAGGGATCAGTCAAGTGCCACTTCCAATATTCTAGTTAGTAAAGCCACTGATCTCTGCAGCCAACTCTATAAATCATGTGTTGGTGCAATGAGAATCCCCATTCTTGTAATGGCCCCGAAATGGGAGCTTTGAAACTTCATTATCCAAAGAGTGGTGAAAATATGGAACTTCCACAGTGAGTAGTTGAAGTAAATACTATAGATGCATTTAAAGGGAGGCTGGACAGGCATTTGGGAGAGAAAGGGACAGATGGGGTGAGGGACAGATAGGGTGAGGGACAGATGGTGTGAGGGACAGATGGTGTGAGGGACAGATGGTGTGAGGGACAGATGGGGTAGGTGGAGGAGAAATATCGAAATCTCATTTCTTTCCCTATTGTCCATAATCAGAATGTTTTTGAAAGGGAAGGTGTGATTCCTAACCCAGGTGTGTGGACAAGTTGAATACTCACCAGCAAGCCTTTTGTGGGTTTAAATAAAGAGGAATGTTCTTTTTAATATATTATTTTTACGGGATGTGGGTGTCGCTGGTTGGGCCAGCATTTATTCGCAATCTGTGATTGCCCCTGAGAAGGTGATGGTAGAAGGACATATTTCTAAGTCAGGGTGGTGAGGAGAACTTGCTGTTGGTGGTGTTCTTATGCATCTGCTGCCCTTGTCATTCAGGTGGATGAGTTCACAATTTTGGAAGGTGCTTTTGAAGGCCTTGGTGAGTTGCTGCAACGCATCTTGTAGATGGTACACGCTGCTGCATGTTGGTTGTGGAGGGAGTGGATGTTTAACGTGGTAAAAGAGCTACTAATCAAGCGGGGCTCCTTTGTTTTGGATGGTGTAGAACTTCTCGAGTGTTGTTGGAGCTGCACTCATCCAGACAGGTGGAGAGTATTGCATTACACTCCTGACTTGTGCCTTGAAGATGGTGGGCAAGCTTTAGTGAGGCAGGAGGTTACTTGCCGCAGAACTCCCAGCCTATGACCATGTAGCCACAGTATTAAAATGGCTGGTCCAGTTTAGTTTCTGGCAATGGTAACCCCAAGGATATTGATAGTGGGAGATTAAGTGATGGTAATGCCATTGAATGTTAAGGAGAGTTAGATTCCCTCTTGGACACAGTCAGCGTTAGTATCTGAGGAGTCGTGAATGGTGCTGAACATTGTGCAGTCATCAGCCAACATACCCACTACTGACCTCATCATGGAAGGAAGGTCATTAAAGAAACAGCTATGGCTGGGCCTAGGATACTACACCAAGAAACTCCTGCAGTAATGCTCGGAGACTGAAATGATCGATCTGCAACAATCACAACCACATTTGTGCGAGTTATAACTCCAATCAGTGGCGAGTTTCCCTCTGATTCCAATGGACTCCAGTTTTGCTAAGGCTCCTTGATGCCACACTCAGTCAAATGCTGATTTGATGTTACCTCGCCTCTGGAGTTCAACTCTTTTGTCCATGTGTTATGGGTCCGGGTTTACAGAACCCCAAAGTGTTTCATGGAGTTCAACCGACCCACAACTTTTAATAGATTGTGGTGTGGGAAGCACACGGCGTATTCTCCAGGTGTGATACAGCAGAAATGGACACATGGTTTTTAAAACAAAGCAATGTTTATTCTATGAACTCAGGTTAACCTTTTAGAAACAAACATTGAATATCTTAACACCCATTACTTCAAAGATAACCCCAAAAGACTACAACACTAAATAATCCTTCAAACTGTTCCTTTAAACATCCAAAAGACTTCAAACCTTCAAAAATAATAACACATTAGGTTACATTCGATATATTTATACTCTTTGGATTGCAGACATCAACAGACCAGCTCTGTGCTTCTTCCTGCAGCTCTCAGCAAAACACACAGACACTCTCAAACTGAAACTCAAAAAAGCCGAAGTGAGCTCAGCTCCCCCCACCCTCTGACATCACTTCAGTACTATGATTAGCTCCATTTCTTAAAGGTACATTGCTTAAACATGACACATGTTTGAACCAAGGCTGTATTGAGGTTAGATGCTGAGTGGCCCTGGCGGAACCCAAACTGAGATTCCGTGAGCTAGTTATTGTTGTGTCAGCACACTTGATGGCATTGTTGATGCCATTTTCCATCACTTTGCTTATGATTGAGACTGACCTGCTGGAGCAGTAATTGGCCAGGTTGTATTTGCCCTGCTTTTTGTGGGCATAACCTGGCAGTTTTCCACATGGCTGGGTAGATGCCAGTGTTGTCGCTGGACTGGAACAGCTTGGCAAATGGCATGGCTAGTCCTGGTGTACCAGTCTTCAGTACTATTGCCAGAATGTTGTCAGCGCCCATAGTCTTTACAGTATCCAATGCCTTTAGCTGTCTCTTGCTAGCACATGGGGTGAATAAAATTGGCTGAAGACTGGCATCTGTGATGCTGGGGACCTCAGGGGGAGGTCGAGATGGATCATCCATTTGGCACTTCTTGCTGATTGTGTCTGTTGACAATGCTATATCGCGCATTCACCCAAACAAACTCACTCACAGAAAGTATGGTTAATGGAAAATAGTGCACCTTTACAAGTTGTAAACAAAAGGAATAGTTCATAATTCCTGCAGACGGCTCTTCTTAGAAAACACATGTAGCGGGCCCATTGAAGACGCCTTTGCTCCTGAAGTTCAGTCAGGTGAACTCAACAGCCAAAACCTTAGACCAGAGTCATTGCAAAATTCTCTCAAAGAGAAGTTGGTTACTTAAACCAGGAGGCCGGTTTGCTGTATTGGTGTGTTGTGTGGACTCAGGAAGGGACAGTCTTGGAGACCTTATGATATTACTGTCTCCAGTTGTTAAGGCACAGGTGATACTACCCTTTCTTGCTGTTGATGACGTTGTATCTTTTTGCAGACAGCACGTAAAGAATAAAAAGGGAGCCTTTCATGGCTGCCTTACTGTATGACCTCTCAAATAGGGTGTTGAGCTCAGGTTAATTAGCCGCAACCCGGGATTTTGTTTGAAGACATTTACCCTGGGGGTTTGAGACAATTATCATCTTTGTTGCAGGAAGATCCATTCAAGTCAGGAAACATTTTTTGGAGGTGGTTGTTCGCACTCCTGGGAATGGAACATGTTCTTGTGGGACAGTGAGGCAGCTTTGAATCCACAGACCAAGTCAGGGAGATGATGGTGACATAGTGGTAATGGTACTAGATTAGTCATCCAGAAGCCCAGACTATGTTGTGGTGATGAAAGTTCAAATCCTATCATCATAGCTGATGGAATTCAAATTCAATTAATTAGCTGGAGTTGAAAAGCTAGGAACAGTAACCATAAAACCTTTGTTGATTGCGGTAAAAGCTCATCCCTTTCAGGGAAGGAAATCTGCCATCTGTACCGTGTCTGGCCTATACGTCACTCCAGACCCGCAGCAATGTGGTTCACTCGTAACAACCCTCTGAAGTAGTGTGCAAGCCACTTGGCTCAAGGGCAATTAGGGAATGTTAGCCTTTCCAGTGAAAGAATTTTTTAAAAATAACCATTTGTGGTCTTCCTTTGCAGCCCCATTTTAAAAGAAAAGCCAGTTCCAGAAGATTCCACACTGAGTAAAATTGATATTTAAAAGTTATGAATACTACTTGCTTTAACTGGACATGGTACTGGTTACAATGGTAGATTTAGATGATAAAAGATGGGAGGAGGCTCAAATGAAGCATAAATATCAGCATGGGTATGTGGGCCAAATGGCCTGTTTCTGTGCCGTATAGCCCTGAGAGGGAACTTTGTAACTTCCCTGAAAGGAAGGCTTTGCACCGTCTGAGAGGGAACGCAGTAACAACCCTAGAATGGAGCATCATACCTACCCTGAGGGAGGTACCTCATACCTATTCTGAATGGAGACCCTTGCAACTGCCCTGATACCGGACTAGTTAACACATTAAGATTCCGGGCTTCATCACTGAGACATAAAACCATAGGAAGGCAGAAACCTAAATCCTGGCCTGTGACAAACTCTACAGCGGAAGTGCCATGTTATATTAGATGAAAATTCCACAGTGATACAGGGGTGGGCGAGGAGTTCCATGGTTGAAATGGTGTGTGATTCTGGTGTTTACATGACTGGGCTAGTAATCCAATAGCAACATAGAAAATAGGTGTAGGACTGGGCCATTCGGCCCTTCAAACCTGCACCACCATTCAATATCGTCATGGCTGATCATGCAAATTCAGTATCCCACTCCTGCTTTCTCTCCATACCCCTTGAACCCTTTAGCTGCAAGCGCGAGGTCCAACTCCCTCTTGAATATAGCCAATGAACTGGCCCCAACAACTTTCTGTGGTGGAGAATTCCACAACTCTGACAGGACATAGAACAGTACAGCACAGAACAGGTCATTCGGCACTCGATGTTGTGCCGAGCATTATCCGAAACCAAGATCAAGCTATCCCACTTCCTGTCATTCTGGTGTTCTCCATGTGCCTATCCAATAACCGCTTGAAAGTTCCTAAAGTGTCCGACTCCACTATCACAGCAGGCAGTTCTGTCCACGCCCTAACTACTCTCTGAGTAAAGAACCTACCTCAGACATCCCTCCTATATCTCCCACCCTGAATCTTATAGTTATGCCCCCTTGTAACAGCTACATCCACCCGAGGAAATCGTCTCTGAACGTCCACTCTATCTATCCCCCTCATTATCTTATAAACCTCTATTAAGTCGCCTCTCATCCTCCTCCGCTCCAAAGAGAAAAGCCCTAGCTCCCTCAACCTTTCCTCATAACACCTATCCTGCAAACCAGGCAGCATCCTGGTAAATCTCCTTTGCACCCTTTCCAACGCTTCCACATCCTTCCTATAGTGAGGTGACCAGAACTGCACACAATACTCCAAATGTGGTCTCACCAGGGTCATGTATAGTTGCAGCATAAACCCGCGGCTCTTAAACTCAAGCCCCCTGTTAATAAACGCTAACACACTATAAGCCTTCTTCACGGCTCTATCCACTTGAGTGGCAACCTTCAGAAATCTGTGGACATGAACCCCAAGATCTCTCAGTTCCTCCACATTCCTCAGAACCCTGCCATTGACCCTGTAATCCACATTCAAATGTTTTCTACCAAAATGAATCATCTCGCACTTATCAGGGTTAAACTCCATCTGCCATTTTTCGGCCCAGCTCTGCATCCTATCAATGTCTCTTTGCAGCCTACAGCAGCCCTCCACCTCATCCACTACTCCACCAATCTTGGTGTCATCAACAAATTTACTGACCCACCCTTCAGCCTGTAGCCACCTGAGTTGGCCACTTCCCGACTTAAAATGGAGAACCGCAAAGGCTGAAGGAAAATTCAGCCAACACAGGCAAAGACTAGCAAATACAGAAATCATGTATATTGGAACCTGCAAAACAACCAAACAGCACCGAAACCAGCAACCATCTGCATAGTAATGTAGCAACCATCTACATATTAATGAGTGATCCCCGGGAACAATCAAATCATTTTAAGGTAAACAAGGCCAAGCCAGAATCCTCGGCGCCGCAGGAGCCAACACAAAAGAGGTTAACGGACACTTAAAGACTGCCCAACGATCAGGGAACCGCTCCAGCATTGGAGAAATCGAACTAAGTGATTGGGACAAAGTCCAATCACCTGAAACCAGGTACGGGGTTCGCCCAACCTCTTGGTTTGAACTTGGGGGCTTTGCTTTATAGTCCCCAGGGGCTTCCCGCCCTTTGGGGCGGACCCCGTATCTGGTTTCAGGTGATTGGACTTCGTTCCAATCACTTAGTTCGATTTCTCCAATGCTGGAGCGGTTCCCTGATCGTTGGGCAGTCTTTAAGTGTCCGTTAACCTCTTTTGTGTTGTCTCCTGCGGCGCCGAGGATTCTGGCTTGGCCTTGTTTACCTTAAAATGATTTGATTGTTCCCGGGGATCACTCATTAATATGTAGATGGTTGCTACATTACTATGTAGATGGCTGCTACATTACTATGCAGATGGTTGCTGGTTTCGGTGCTGTTTGGTTGTTTTGCAGGTTCCAATATACATGATTTCTGTATTTGCTAGTCTTTGCCTGTGTTGGCTGAATTTCTCTTCAGCCTTTGCGGTTCTCCATTTTAAGTCGGGAAGTGGCCAACTCAGGAGGCTACAAGCCCCCTCCTCCAAGTTGTTGATAAAAATCACAAATAGCAGAGGACCCAGCACTGATCCATGTGGTACACCGCTGGCAACTGGTCTCCAGTCTGAAAATGTTCTATCCCCCACTAACCTCTGTCTTCTAGTGATAGCCAGTTACTTATCCAATTGGCCAAATTTCCCTCTATCCCACACCTTACTTTCTTCATGAGCCGACCATGGGGAACCTTATCAAACGCCTTACTGAAATCCATGTATAAGACATCAGCTGCTCTACCTTCTACACACTTAGTTACCTCCTCAAAGAATTCAATCAAATTTGTGAGGCAAAACCTACCCTTCACGAATCCGTGTTGACTGCCTCGGATTAAGCTGCATCTTTCCAAATGGTCATAAATCCTATCCTTCAGGACCTTTTCCATTATCTTCCCGACCACCGAATTAAGACTAACTGGCCTATAATTACCAGGGTCATTACTATTTCCTTTCTTGAACAGAGGAACAACATTCGCCACTCTCCAGTCCTCTGGCACTATCCCGGTGGACAGTGAGGACCTTAAGATCAAAGCCAAAGGCTCTGCAATCTCATCCCTTGCCTCCCAAAGAATCCTCGGGTATATCCCATCTGGCCTAGGGGACTTGTCGACCCTCAGGGCCCCTCTCCTTTGTGGACACTGAAGAAAAGTATTCATTCAACGCCTCTCCCATTTCTTCTGACTCCATGCACAAGTTCCCACTACTGTCCTTGACCGGGCCGACCCTCACCTTGGTCATTTTTTAATTTCTCACATAAGAGTAAAAAGCCTTGGGGTTTTCCTTGATTCGACCCCCCAAGGACTTCTCATGCCCCCTCCTAGCTCTCCGAAGCCCTTTTTTCAGCTCATTCCTTGCTACCTTGTAACCCTGAAGCGACCCTACTGAACCTTGTTTTCTCATCCTTACATACTCTTCCTTTTTCCTCTTGACAAGACATTCAACCTCTTTTGTGAAGCATGGTTCCCTCACACGGCCATTTCCTCCCTGCCTGACAGGGACATGCCTATCAAGGACACGCAGTATTTTTTCCTTGAACAAGCTCCACTTTTCATTTGTGCCTTTCCCTGACAGTTTCTGTTCCCATCTTATGCTCCCTAATTCTTGCCTATTCGCATCATAATTACCCCTCCCCCAATTATAAACCTTGCCCTGCCGTATGGCCCTATCCCTCTCCATTGCAATAGTGAAAGACACCGAATTGTGGTCACTATCTCCAAAGTGCTTTCCCACAAACAAATCTAATATTTGGCCCGGTTCATTACACAGTACCAAATCCAATGTGCCCCCCCCCCTCTTGTCGGCCTATCCACATATTGTCCCAGGAAACCCTCCTGCACACACTGTACAAAAACTACCCCATCCGAACTGTTCGACCTATAGAGGTTCCAATCAATATTTGGAAAGTTAAAGTCACCCATAACAACTACCCTGAGACCTCCACCCCTATCCATAATCTGTTTTGCAATTTCTTCCTCCACATCTCTATTACTATTTGGGGGCGTATAGAAAACTTCTAACAATGTGACCGCTGCTTTCCTATTTCTAACTTTGGCGCATATTACCTTAGTAGGCAGATCCCCTTCAAACTGCCTTTCTGCAGCCGTTAAACTATCCTTGATTAACAATGCTACTCCTCCACCTCTTTTACCACCTTCCCTACTCTTACTGAAACATCTATACCCCGGAACTTCCAACAACCATGTCTCTGTAATGGCCACATCGTAGTCCCAAGTCCCAATCCACGCTCCACATTCACCTACTTTATTCCGGATGCTCCTTGCATTGAAGTAGACACACTTTAACCCAACTTCCTGTCTGCAGGTACACTCCTGCGACCTTGATACCCTCCTCAGTACCTCACTACTCTCGACACTGGCTTCTGGAACACAGCTCGTTTCCCCAGCCCCCTGACAAATTAGGTTAAACCACCCCGAAGAGCCGTAGCAAATTCCCCTCCAAGGATATTGGTGCCCCTCTGGTTCAGGTGCAAACCGTCCTGTCTGTACAGGTCCCACCTTCCCCAGAATGTGCTCCAATTATCCATGTATCTGAAACCCTCCCTCCTACACCATTCCTGCAGCCACGTGTTTATCTGCACTCTCTCCCTGTTCCTGACCTCACTAGCACGCGACACCGGCAACAAATCAGAGATGACAATATGGTTTGTCCTGGCTCTCAGCTTCCACCCAGCTCCCTAAATTCCTGTTTTAAATCCCCGTCCCTTCTCTTACCTATGTCGTTGGTACCGATGTGTACCACGACTTGTGACTGCTCCCCCTCCCCTTTAAGGATTCTGAAAACACGGTCCGAGACGTCACGGAGCCTGGCACCCGGGAGGCAACATACCATCCGTGATTCTCTTTCGATGTCACTGAACCGTCTATCTGTCCCTCTAACTATCGAGTCCCCAATAACTATTGCCCTCCTTCCCTTCTGAGCGACAGGGACGGACTCAGTGCTGGAGACCCGTTCACCGTGGCTTACCCCTGGTAGGTCGTCCCCCTCAACAGTATCCAAAACGGTATACTTGTTACTGAGGGGAACGACCACAGAGGATCCCTGCACTGACTGCTTCCTCCCAGCCCCTCTCACCGTCACCATCTACCTTGATTCTTCGGAGTAACAACATCCCTGAAGCTACTATCTATGACCACCTCTGCCTCCCGAATGATCCGAAGTTCATCCAGCTCCAGCTCCAGTTCCCTATGACGAGCTGGAGATGGGTGCACTTCCCACAGGTGAAATCAGCAGGGATACTGACAGCGTCCCTCACCTCAAACATTCTGCAGGAGGAACATTGCACTGCCTTCCCTCCCATCCCCTCTGGATAAAAAAAGAAAAAGAAAGAAAGAGCTTACCTGTTATTCACTCTACCCCTTAGGTTAAAGGAGGTGGAAGGGTGGGGGACACTACAAGTGTAGTGTCTAGGGTTTAGAAACTGCCCAACTTTAAATACAGGTAAAATAAAACACTTAACCAGCAACCACTGCGCCCCACACGGGAACAGCAATCAGCTGTTATGGGCCTGCGCAAACAATTTAAATCTTTACTACTTACCCAGCAGTCACTCTGTCCTCACTCCGACCGGATTCAGCTGGAAACTCCCAACAGTAAGTTTAAAAAAAAAATTTACTCCCCTTCTCAGCAAGCACTCACTCAGCAACCACTGCGCCCCGCACGATAACATCTCAGGGAAAAGAAAAACTACTTACCAGTCACCAGTCAATCATTTATCTGCAGGCTGTGACGCCACGGTTCAACTTCTTTCTACTTCTACCTGCCTTCGAGTCTCCCTGTTGATCTTTACTCGGCTGGGATCCTTACAGTGGTTGTCTTTTTTTTTTGTTTAGAGGAGGAGGTAGGGAGGGAAACACTGAAGAGGTGTTTTGGGTTTAACTGTCACTTGACAACGGCTCCTCCACACACCACCTTCAAGATGCGGTGACCGCAATGCACTGATGCAAATTTCCCCGCAACAGCCAATAAGCAGCTCCACTCTACTGCCCTCTGCTGGATGCTTGCCTTCACAGAATAAGTTCTTCCTCATCTCAGTCCTGAATGGCTTACCCCTTATTCTTAGGCTGTGACCCCTAGTTCTGGACGTGCCCAACGTTCGGAACATTCTTTCCACATCTAGCCTGTCCAGTCCCATCAGGATTTTATATGTTTCTATGAGATCTCCTCTCATTTGTCTAAATTCCAGTGAGTACAAGCCCAGTCAATCCAGTCTTTCTTCATATGTCAGTCCTGCCATCCCAGGAGTAAGTCTGGTGAACCTTCGTTGGACACACTCAATAGCAAGAATGTCCTTCCTCAATCCAGGAGACTAAAACTGCACACAATGCTCAAGGTGTAGCCTCACCAAGACCCCGTATAACTGCAGCAAGACATCCCTACTCATACTCCAATCCTCTCGCTATGAAGGCCAAAGTACCATTACCTTTCCTCACTGCCTGCTCTACCTGATTGCCAACCTTCAGTGACTATTCCACCATGACACCCAGGTCTCGTTGCACTTCCCCTTTTCCTAAACTGCCACCATTCGGATAATAATCTGCCTTCCTGTTTTTGCCACCAAAGTGGATAACCTCACATTTACCCACATTGTATTGCATTTGCCAAGTATTTGCCCATCCAGCCAGCCTGTCCAAGTCATCCTGCTGCATCTTTGCATCCTCCTCACAGTACACATTGCCACCCAGCTTAGTGTCCTCTGCAAATTTGGAGATATTGCATGCAATTCCTTCGTCCAAATCATTAATGTATATTGTGAACAGCTGGGATCCCAGCACTGAATTCTAAGGTCCCCCCACTAGTCACTGCCTGCCACTCTGAAAAGGACCCATTTATTCCCACTCTCCGTTTCCTGTCTGAGAGCACCTATAGTTTCTCAGGAAACTAAGGAAATTCGGCATGTCCACATTGACTCTTACCAACTTTTACAGATGCACCATATTAAGTATCCTATCTGGCTGCATCACAGCCTGAGATAGCAACTGCTCGGCCGAAAACCGTATGAAGCTACAGAGAGTCGTGAACACAGCCCAGTCCATCGCATGAACCCGCCTCCCATCCATTGACTCTGTCTATACCTTCCTCTGCCTTGGGAAAGCGGGCAGCATAATCAAAGACACCCCCACCTGGCTTACTCACTCTTCCAACTTCTTCCATCGAGCAGGAGATTCAAGAGTCTGAGAACACGCACTAACAGATTCAAAAACAGTACCTTCCCCGTTGTTACCAGACTCCTAAACGACCCTCTTATGGACTGATCTGATCTCTTCACATATCTTCTCTACTGAGTAGTACTACGCTCCTGTATGCTTCACCCGCTGCCTGTAGTTATGTATTTACAGTGTGTATTTATGTTAGCCCTATGTATTTTTTTCATGTACGGAAAAATCTGAACTGGATGCAGAACAATACTTTTCACTGCACCTCGGTACACGTGACAATAAACAAATCCAATCCAAATCCAACCAGTTCTCGATCCACGCCAATATATTACCCCCAATACCATGAGCTTTAATTTTGCTCACTAATCTCTCGTGTGTGACCTTGTCAAAAGCCTTTTGAAAATCCAGATACACAACATCCACTGGTTCACCTTTGTCCACTCTACTGGTCACATCCTTAAGAGATTCCAGAAGAGTTCTCAAGCATGATTTCCCTTTCATGAATCCATGCTGATTTGGACCGATCCTGTCCCCACTTTCCAAATGCTCAGTTATTTCATCCTTAATAATTGACTCCAGCATTTTCCCCACCACCGATGTCAGGCTAACTGCTCTACCATTCCTCGTTTCTCTCCCTCCTTTTTTAAAAAGTGGAGTTACATTAGCTACCCTGCAATCCATTGGGACTCTTCCAGAGTCTATAGAATGCTGGAAAATGATCACCAATGCATCCACTATTATAGGGCCACTTCCTTAAGTACTCTGGGATGCAGAGGGGACTTATTGTGTTTTAATGTCATCAGTTTCCCCAATACAATTTCCTGACTAATGCGGATTTCTTTCAGTTCCTCCCTCACGCTAAACCCTTTGTCCCCTAGTATTTCTGGAAGGTTATTTGTGTCCTCCTAAGTGAAGACATATCCAAAGTATTTGTTCAACTGCTCTACCATCTCTTTGTTGCCCACTATAAATTCACCTGATTCCATCTGTAAGGGACCTACATTTGTCATCACCAGACTTATTCTCTTCACAAATATATCAAAGCTTTTGCAGTCAGTTTTTATGTTTTCTGCAAGCTTACTCTCGTATTCTATTTTCCCCTTCTGAATTTTATAATAATATTAATCTTTATTGTCACAAGTAGTACATTAACACTGCAATGAAGTTACTGTGAAAAGCCCCTAGTCGCCACACTCCGGCGCCTGTTCGGGTACACAGAGGGAGAATTCAGAATGTCCAATCTACCTAACAGCACGTCTTTCGGGACTTGTTGGAGGAAACCGGAGCACCCGGAGGAAACCCACGCAGACACGGGGAGAATGTGCAGACTCCGCACAGCCAGTGACCCAAGCCGGGAATCGAACCTGGGACCCTGGCGCTGTGAAGCAACAATGCTAACCACTGTGCTACCGAATTAAACCTTGTTCTCCTCTGCTGAATTATAAATTTCTTCCTGTCTTCAGGCTTGCTGCTTTTTCTGGATAATTTATATGCCTCCTCTTTGGATTTAACACTATCCCTGATTTCCCTGGTTAGCTATGGTTGGGCCACCTTCCCCATCTTACTCTTGCGTCAGACAGGGATGTACAATTTTTGAAGTTCATCCATGTGTTCTTTAAATGTCTGCTATCCACCGTCAACTCCTTAGGTATCCTTTGCCAGCTTATCCTAGCCAATGCGCATCTCATACCATAAAGGTTAGCTTCTGTTAAGTTCAAGACCCTAGTCTCAGACTTAACTGTGTCACTCTCCATCTTAATGAAACATTTGACCATATTATGGTCACTCTTCCCTGAAGGATCTCGCACCACAACTTTGCTAATTAATCCTCTCGTTGCACAAAACCCAGTCGAGGATGGCCTGCTCTCCAGTTGGTTCCTCGACATATTGGTCGAGAAAACCATCCCTTATACATTCCAGGAAATCCTCCTCCATCGCATTGCTACCAGTTTGATTAGCCCAATCAATATGCAGATTGAAGTCACCCATAATAACTGGTGTACCCTTACTGCACGCATCTCAAATGTCATGTTTGATGCCATCCCCAGCCTCACAACTACTGTTTGGTGGTCTGTACACAACTCCCACTAACGTTTTTTGCCCTTTGGTGTGGCACTGCTCCACCCATACAGATTGCACATTTTCCAGGCTAATGTCCTTCCTTACTATCGCGTTAATCTCCTCCTTAACCAGCAACGCTACCCCACCTCCATTTCCTTTCCTTCTATCTTTCCTGAATATTGAATATCCCTGGATGTTGAGTTTCCATCCTGGGTCACCCTGGAGTCAGGTCTCCGTGATCCCAATGACATCATATATATTAGTGATTGCCAGCGCAGTTAATTCATCAACCTTATTACAAATGTTTATTACCTCATTACAATGGCCTGAAATAATATCTGGGAGATATGTTCAAATCTCAACATGTCACATCAGGAATTTAAATTAACTGACACTGACCACTGAAATATTGGGCAGGTTAAGGATGTTAGGCTGTGATGCTGGCCAAAACCAAAGCAGAAGCAAAAATTCAGTTATTTAAATAAATCTGGGATTAAAAAGCGAGCATCAGAAACAACTGTAGTATTGTCATAAAAACTCAACAGGTTCACCAATATTTTATGGGGGAGCAAACGTGCAAACCACACCCAGTCTGGCCGACATGTGACACCAGAGCTCCAGCAATATATCTGCTCTTAACTGCTCTCAGCAAGCCATTCATTTGTATAGGAACAGGCAATAAATGCTGGCCATGCAGAAAGCTCCCACAACTTGTGAAAGAATACATTTAAAAGAATACTGCAGTGGGTTATGCAATGTGACATATGATCTTCAGGGCTGTGCTTTATTTGATCACCAATCGCACTCTTCCGTTGTTGCCTGTGTTTAGGGAGCCTCCAAGGCAGAGTGTCTCGGAGTTCGGATCAATACCCTCTGTCCATCCTTCGCTGAAACCCCGATCATGAAGACTTTGTCATCACAAGAACAACTGGGTCAATTTGCTGGACTGAAAGACATTGTAATAAAAACTGTGGAAACAGTTGGCATTATAGAGTGAGAATCAAATTTGGAATCTGAAACTTCCAATTCTTGCTGACTGCGGGATTAATTTAACATTGGTTTCAATAGATAACTGTCCTGAGAGTGTTTGCCAGTTCAGTGTAGAGGAAGCTTTACTCTGTATCTAACCCCATGCTGTACCTGTCCTGGAAGTGTTTGATGGGGACTGTAGGGGGAGCTTTACTCTGTATCTAACCCCGTGCTGTATCTGTCCTGGGAGTGTTTGATGGGGATAGTGTAGAGGGAGCTTTACTCTGTATCTAACCCCGTGCTATATCTGTCCTGGTAGTGTTTGGTGGGGACGGTGTATAGGGAGCTTTACTTTGTATCTAACCCCATGCTGGAACTGTCCTGGGGATATTTGATGTGGACAGTGTGGAGGGAACTTTACTCGGTATCTAACCCAATGCTATACTGCTCTGCGAGTGTTTTATGGGGACAGTGTGGTGGGAGCTTTACTCTGTATCTATCCCCATGCTGTACATGTCCAGAAAATATTTCCGGGGAAGAGTGTAGGGGGTGCTTTACTCTGCACCTCACCCCATGCAGAAACTGCCCTGTGAGTGTTTGATGGGGACAATGTAGAGGGAGCATTACTCTGTATCTAGCTACGTGCTGCATCTGTCCTGGGAGTGCTAGATGGGGACAATCTAGAGAGAGTTTTACTCAATATCTAACCCCATGTACACCTGCCCTGGGAGTGTTTGATGGGGACTGTAGAGGAAGCTTTATTCTGTATCTAACCCCGTGCTACACCTACCCTGGGAGTGTTTGATGGGGACTGTGTAGAGGAAGCTTTAATCAGTTTCTAATCTCGTATTGTACGTGCCCTGCAAATGTTTGATCAGGACAGTCTGGAGGGAGTTTTACTCTGTATCTAACTCCGTTCTGTACCTCCCGTTGAAGTGTTTGATGGGGTCTGTGTAGAGGGAGCTTTACTCTCTATCTAACCCCGTGCTGTACCTGTCCTGGGAGTGTTAGATGGGACTGTGTAGAGGGAGCTTTCCTCTGTATCTAACCCCGTGCTATCCTGATCTGGGAGTGTTTGATGGGACAATGTAGAGGGAGCTTTACTCTGTATATAATCCCATGGCTGTACCTGTCCTGGGAGTGTTAGATGGGACAGTGTAGAGGGAGCTTTACTCTGTATATAGCCCCGTGCTATCCTGATCTGGGAGTGTTTGATGGGACAATGTAGAGGGAGCTTTACTCTGTATATAATCCCATGGCTGTACCTGTCCTGGGAGTGTTAGATGGGACAGTGTGGAGGGAGCTTTACTCTGTATATAGCCCCATGCTGTACCTGCCCTGGGAGTGTTAGATGGGACAATATAGAGGGAGCTTTACTCAGTATCTAACCCCGTGCTATCCTGTCCTGGGAGTGTTTGATGGGACAGTGTAGAGGGAGCTTTACTCTATATATAACCCCGTGCTATCCTGTCCTGGGAGTGTTTGATGGGACAGTGTAGAGGGAGCTTTACTCTGTATGTAACCCCGTGCTATTCTGATCTGGGAGTGTTTGATGGGACAGTGTAGAGGGAACTTTACCCGTGCTATTCTGATCTGGGAGTGTTTGATGGGACAGTGTAGAAGGTTCTTTTCTGTTTCCAGTTGTCTGAGACTCTGAAGAAAACTATCTGGAAATTCCTTCCTCTGTTTTGGGCCAGAGTGACTCAAGGCCGAGACATTTCTTTCCGATGCGACAATCTGGATATTTTAACATTTCCCAAATTGGCATAGAGTTAATTTTGGTACATTGCCTTTTCTCCAGATCCCTACTCTTTGTTTATTTATGTATTTCATTATTGTACATTTTTTCTGCCCCGGTCCTGCTGTTTCCAGTCCTCTTGCTGCTGTTACTCCTGATCCTCTGGATTCTGATCCTTCCTCTCCAGATGCCCACTGGGTCATTTCCACTTTGGATCTTACAATTCCCAATCCTCTCACTCTGGATCCTTCCCCCATAAGGCCTCCCACTCCAGTCTCTGGGATCCTTGGATCTCCTCTGCCCATGACTCCTCTTCAGGGGCAATGTGGAGTTGGATTAATTCCAATTTAGGCAGGAACGCTCTCGCTGAGCCAAGGATCACATCTTAGATGATTATCAATTGATGCACATTTTTCCTGCATTTGGAAAATAAGCAATTTTTTTCATCTTGAGTGTTGACCTGTGCTGTTAAATGACACACATCAGTGAACAGAGAGGCAGACAAGCAGAATTTGTTTTTTATGCAGTGAGCTTTTGTGATCTGGATCACACTGCCTGAAAGGGGGATTGAAGCAAATCAATAGTAGTTTTTGAAAGGGAACTGGATAAATACTTGAAGTGTAAAAACTTTGCAGGTTGGTACAAAACAACAATGACTTACCTTTATATAGCATCTTTTATGCAGAAAAATATCCGAAAGCACTTAAGTAGATATTCGGGAGCTGACCTTTAGCCTGGCAAAAGAGGTGGTTCTGAGGAAAGATATTTTTTGTTGGATATTTTTATTGAATTTTACATTTGTACACTATACAGCAGGTGATTGAGATGGTTATTATGTGCAATTTGCATGTTTTTCTTACTCCTCCCCCCCCCCCCCCCCACCCCCACTCCTTTTCTCTTCTTCAGGCACCGTCTCAGGCCCTTTCTTCCATCATTGACCCTCCTGGTGTTTCCCTGGGTTCCTCTTTTGCTGCCCGCCCCCCTTGTTCTTGTCTTCTTTGTGTGGTCCTCTTGGCTCCTATTGGTTCACTCGCTTCCCCCCCCCCCCACACCACCCCTTTCCCTTCCTTTCCGCTATTGGCCTCAAACAGGTCTTGGAACAAACTGATGAATGGCCCCCACACTTTGTGAAAGCTCTCGTCCAACCCTCAGATGGTGTATTTGATCTTCTCCAGATGGAGAAAGTCTGCCAGGTCTGCCAGCCAGTCTGAGCTGTGGGTGCTGCTGCTGATCGCCAGCCAAGCAAGATTCTCTGGCGGGCGATGGAAGAAGCAAAAGCAAGGGCATTGGCCCACTTCCCCATACTAAGTTTTGGCTGGTCTGATACCTCAAAGACTGCCATTCTCAGGCACGGCTTCACCTTCACCGCCACAACCTTGGACATCGCCTCGAAGAAGGCTGTCCAGAACCCGACATGTCAGGGGCAAGCCCAGAACATGTGGGTGTGATTGGCTAGGCCCACCTGGCACCGTTCATGCATGTCTTCCACCTCCGGGAAGAACCTGCTCATTCGGGTTCTAGTTAGGTGAGCTCTGTGCACCACTTTGAAATGCCTTGAGCAGGAGGAGGTGTAGTTGGTCCGACTTAGTGCTTCACTCTAGAGTCTCCACCCTACTTCTGTCCGTACTTCATCTTCCCATTTCTGTCTTGCTTCTGTCCAATGGTGTTCTCGCACTTTCTAAAAGTCATTCACCTAGGTCCCCACAGTTCCCTTTTTCCATACTGTCCGCCTCCAGCAGTTCCTCCAACATTGTGCCCGAGGGGCCCTGGGTACTTCCTCATCTCCTTGCGGAGCAAGTTTTTGATTTGTAGTCTGCGTACATCTCCGTAGGTGCGGGGCAAGAGCTGGTCCAAGTTTTTTATAAAGGTCATCAGTGCTGAATTGTCTGCCCCTTGTCCAGGCCGTTCTTTCGGCCTCTGCCTCAGTGTTGAAATAATGTTCCTTGTTTCGGAACGTGACTCAGAGCTTGCTGGGAACAGCATTGCAAATTTTATTCCGCTTCTATACAGGGCCAATTTCACCAGGTTGAACTTGGCCCTGTGCTTTGCCAGGTCTGCCCCAATGTCCTAGTATACTCGTACTCTATGTCCTTCTCAGCTGCTCGCCTTCGTCTGCCTTGCCCACTGCAGATTCTTCTCCCAATCCTGATGTCGATGTATTTTAACAATTATTGCCTTTGGCTGTTTCCCCGTCTTGGGCTTCAGTTGGAGCGACCTGTGTGCCCTGTCGATCTTCGGCGACTTGGGGAAGCTGTCCCTCCTGACTAGGTTGCCCAGCATCTGGGCCACATAGTCCTTCGGGACTCTGCCCTCAATCCCCTCTGACAGACCCACAATCCAGATATTTTGGCACCGAGACCTCGACTTTCCCCTTCAGGCTGTCCTGGGCTGCAACAATCCTGTCGCTCTGGTCCATCGAAGCCTTTTCCAGCTCTAGGATCATCTACCCCTGAGCTTCCAGTTTCTTCCCAGTCAGTCCATCACCATCTGCATGGCGACCAATGCTTCCGCCATTGCCACTTTACTGCCACCTGGATTTCCACTTTTTATCACCATCAGTTCCTTCATCAGAAACACCTTCCATCCATCTCCAAGCAGGGGGTTTGGATACCTCTGTTTGGGTCATCAGTCTCCCTCTCTTCGGGGTGGCCCGGGACCTCTCGCCTCTTGGGTCCGCCGACTCACTCATCCACTGCTCTTGGCCTTTTCCTCCAGTCCAGCCTTCTCTGTGGCCTCTCGAGCTCTCGACTAGCATGTTGTTCGTATTTTCTCCCATTCTTATTTATGGGGAAATAAGTTCGGATTTTCGGGCTAAATTCGACCACAAGTGCCTATTTGGTTGTATTCTGGGGGAGAGCCACCTGAAGTGCGACTGCAGAGCACATCACTGTCACTGGAATCCTGAGGAAAATTTTAACGGAGCAGAAAGAGAGGTCCAAGTGTCTGGGATTAATTGGATAACTCTTTCAAAGGGCTAGAACAGGCACAATGGGCTGAAAGGCCTCCTTCTGTGCTGTAAGATTGCGCAATTCTAGACCGTATTCCATATCCTATTTGAAATAATGTCTATTTGGAATTCTGTAGCTCAGAGGGTTGCTGATGATCAGTAATTGAGTATGTTGAAAGCAGATGGTGATAGATTTCTAGATACCATTGTTATCAAGGGATATGTAATAAAGGATAGCATGGGAAGATGTCATTGAGTCTGAAGGTCAGCCATTAAATGGTTAAATGGCAACGTAGGCTCCAGGGGTTGAATGGCCTACTCCTGCTCACATGTAATGGTGTTCCTAACCTGTGATTGAATGAATTGCAAAATTAGTTTTGCTTCTCTCAGATGGAAGAAACACCTTTCTCTATTTTGCAGCCCATCATTGGTCGCTGAGGGATTCTTGCAACTTGTTACTGATGAGTCTAAGAACGGCGAGGTTATGTATGTAACAAAAAAAGGAATTGACTACAAGAGATACCCCGAAAGCCACCTGTGACCCAGAATATCTTCAGCCTCCATCCCAACATCCAGAGCGTCAACACTGGAAACCCTGACATGAAGCGCACCTACGACGGACGACACAACACCGGGCAACTCAATACTGGGGGCACCATCTGATTATTTTGTTTTCCTGAAAGGGAAAAACTCGCAGCCAGCGACTTCTTAAGTTATTTCCTGGGTGGAGAATGAGAAATGACAGCGCAGAGGGTCGCCAAATGGCTCACTGCACATCACAGCACTCATGGTCCCCAGAGACCAGAGGGTTGATGCTTGGGGTGAGCTCCCACTGGAACTTTTCGCTGGAAGCAATATTTTTATCATTGGGGAGTTATTTCAGACCTCAGCAGCATCCTATCCATTGTATGTCTGACCAGTGCTCTGCTGTACCTCAACATTCAAACAACCTCTGTCTCTAGCTGTGTATCTTCCTATTGTTTGATGTATCAGCTCTTCCATACTTCATTCCTCAAGTGTTGTTTTTGCCTCTCTCTTTTGTTGTGACTATTAATAAATGTTTGCTTATTTTCCAGTTCTGACAACGGCTTCAATTATTGTCTACAAAGAAGAAAAATACAGCACCGGAACAGGCCCTTCGGCCCTCCAGGCCCTCCGTCGACCATGCTGCCCATTTAACCTAAAACCTTCTATACTGCCGGGTTCCATATCTCTCTATTCCCATCTTATTCATGTATTTGTCAAGACACCCCTTAAATGTCGCTGTCGTACCTGCTTCCACCACCTCCTCCGGCAGCGAGTTCCAGGCACCAGCTACTCTCTGTTTAAAAAAAGCGTCCCTCGCACATCTCCTCTAAATGTTGCCCCTCGCACCTTAAAATATGTCCCCGAGTAATTGACTCTGTCAACCTGGGAAAAAGTTTCTGACTATCCACTCTGTCCAAACGCCTCATAATAAATAGGCTCTGTAGTGCTGGTAATTTTGGTGCTGCAAGTACCAGCTTAGTAGAAAACTGGCATCTGTGTCACTTCCAGCGTGGCACATGCCAAATGCCATCTTGGTAAGGATGTTGGCATGTGCTTTAAGAGTGGGCGGAGGAAATATGCAGAAGAGGCAGACCAAGATGTCAGTTAGTGTTTAGCGCTGACCTGCCACTTTCCCCCTCATTGTTTTCACCCATTCTTAAATATGAACAGCTGAGCATGCATTCAGCAACAGGAAAGACCCCCTACCTCTCACCACTGCTATTTAAATGGACCCTCAATGACATCCAGGCCAGTTGCTTGTCACCTCCTATTGGTTTCTATTGTGGAGGTATTGAGTGAGGAAGTTGGTTCTTATTGTGGAAGTACTGAGTGAGGGAGTTGGTTCTTATTGTGGAAGTGCTGAGTGAGGGAGTTGGTTCTTATTGTGGAAGTACTGAGTGAGAGTTGGTTCCTGTAGTGGAAGTACTGAGTGAGGGAGTTGGTTCTTGTAGTGGAAGTACTGAGTGAGGGAGTTGGTTCCTATTGTGGAAGTACTGAGTGAGAGAATTGGTTCTTATTTTGGAAGTACTGAGTGAGAGTTGGTTCCTGTAGTGGAAGTACTGAGTGAGGGAGTTGGAGAGGGCAATCGCCCAGTGAGTGCTGAGGGGAGGGTGCTGAGGTGAAAGGGCCGAGGGGAAAGGGCCGAGGGGAGAGTGCCGAGGGGAGAGTGCCGAGGGGAGAGGGCTGAGGGGAGAGGGCTGAGGGGAGAGGGCTGAGGGGAGAGGGCTGAGGGGAGAGGGCTGCGGGGAGAGGGCTGCGGGGAGAGGGCTGCGGGGAGAGGGCTGCGGGGAGAGGGCTGAGGGGAGAGGGCTGAGGGGGGAGGGCTGAGGGGAAACGGCTGAGGGGAGAGTGCTGAGGGGAAAGGGGTCAGGCAGAAGGGGGGTCTCACTTGGTGGCGCGCCCCCGATCTCGACATGGGCAATCTCCCAGTCCTCGGGTGCACCAGTTCTGTCCACTGCCGTCTGCTCGTTGACGGTGAGGGGCCGCAAGTCAAGTTCACCCCCTCCGGTTCGCACTCGCTCTTGCTGGTTATGGGCGCTCTTCTCCTGGGGGGGATGACAGCATTGTTAGGCGGTCCGATGCATGCAGTTGGATCGATGTCGGCATAGGTGCACAGGGCACACGGCCACACGGCTTGCATGGGTGGCTGCAGCCATGCGGGTTGCGGCTGTGGTTGTACCGTCTCCCTGGGGAGGAGGTGGGTGTTACAGATGTGGGGAGTAGGGTGGTTGGTGCCATGGACACATTGCTGGGTACTCACCCTGGCTGCCCTCAGTAGGTCGTTGAGCTTTTTGCAGCACTGCTCGCCAGTCCTGGGTGTCAATGCGATGGCACTGACCGCCACGCCCACCTCCCTCCACAGATGCCGTGTCACGTTGGGTGGGACCCTCTGGAACAGACGCCCTCTCCTCTCCTTGAGGGTGTCCAGGAGCATCTCCAGGTCGTGGTCGGTGAACCGGGACGCTGCTCGGCGTGGCGCCATGTTGCTCCATCGGCGGCCTGTGCGCTCACATCGCCTTATGTGCGATGCGGCGCCGCGTCGATTGCGTGGTGCCGCATCTCCGACGCTGCTCCGAGGCCGCGCCCCCGCACTTCCCGCTGCGCCCCTGCTAGCCCCCTTGTACGGCGCAGAATGGGGTCTCGGAACGGGCGCCGACCACGGAGTGAAATACTCCGGTTTTGCCACCGGCGCCGACACTCTACCGTCGGAGCGGAGAATCGCGCCCTATATATTTCTATAGCCAGCCATCCATCCATTATTAGTAACAGCTCAATCTTTCGCTTATCACTGGCCTCTTCGAGGTTTGAGGCTGAGAGGTACAGTTCAAACTGTTGTTTGAATATTTTCCAGTTCACAGCTACGTTACCCATTATCCTGAATTGCTTTGGAGTCTGCAGGCCTTCCATGAAGCTTCGGCTGGGTATTTCTTCTTTTTTTTTTGGCTATGGCTGTTGCGATCAGAGTCTAGTTGAGATTCTTATTGGCAAGTCTGTTTTTTCTTTCTTTGAATGGAGATTTTTTCTTTCTCCCTAAACCTTACTGTTCTATTTTAGGAATCACACCAGGTACCATGTGTTGTTCTCTGTTTTGCTTTGCCTGGCTGGCTTGGATGCATAGTGTTGAAAAAAGAACAAGCTTTGTTAACTAGCAAAACTGATTTATTAACTCTACTAAATAAGGTTTGTACTATAAGGTTACTAAATTAAACTATGCTGTCTCTAACTGCAGAACTCTACACGATGTACTGACATATCTCACGCCGAAACTCCTTCTCGCAGAATCCCAGGAGTCAAATGATATTTATGACTGCTCCTTATCTCCATCGAGTGGTGAGAAGTATTAACATCAAATAGGTAACACTTGCATTCCTCACAATATACATATTGTTCCACTCTCCTCTCTGAAATCTGCTGTACAGTTACGCTTTCCTCTCTGAAATCTGCTGCAAAGATCCACTTTCCTCTCTGAAATCTGCTGCATAGACCCACTTTCCTCTCTGAAGCTTGCTGCACAGACCCTTGCACTTCATTTGCAACCCTGCTCTCAATGTTCTAGTCCCTCCCTTTACTGTCACTCTGTCGTCATTGATCACTCCCTCTCCATATCCGGTGTGGTGATATGCCTGTGCAGTTTTGTAGGCAGTTAGTGATGCGACCACCAACCAGCGTGTGGTGCCAGACATCCTTCACATGACTTGAGATACCCGCCAGTTGGTAGGATAGTCGCAGTTAGAGTAGTTCCAGTCAAATTTACTGAATTCATTTAGTAGTTATTTTCTGTCTAGTAATCTGTTAGTTATCTTTCCACATGTTTGTTAATAAATTATCTTTCTAGTTAAACAACTGGATGTTTTGTGTACCTCATTGCAACGGCCATATCACACAATACAATATGGTACCAGGAATACAGAAGGTTTTTTGATAATGATAGAGAAGACGAGGTGAAACAGGCTGGAGAATGAAGAGAAGATTCTTCCGCTGCCCTAATTAACTGCAGCTACCTGCAACTTAACGCAACAAACAACGGTGAAGTTAGAGATGGAAGGTTTAAAGGCACCACGCCAACTTCAAGTTTCAGGTAACATAGATGAAAACTGTTTTCAAGCAACAATTTAGACTTTATCTTTCAGCTCTTGACCTTCAGGCACCGCCTGACGAGTAGCGTTGCTGCTCAAGATCGAGGTCCTCAAGCAATTGAGATATGCAATACCTTCGCTTTTGATCGCAAACAGAAAAGCAAGAGCTACGATGAGATGAAAATGTACTTCGATCGTCATTGCTCTCTAAAGAAAAACAAAACATTTCATAGAATTTACAGTGCAGAAGGAGGCCATTCGGCCCATCGAGTCTGCAACGGCTCCTGGAAAGAGCACCCTACCCAAGGTCAACACCTCCACCCTATCCCCATAACCCAGCAACCCCACCCAACACTAAGGGCAATTTTGGACACTAAGGGCAATTTTAGCATGGCCAATCCACCTAACCCGCACATCTTTGGACTGTGGGAGGAAACCGGAGCACCCGGAGGAAACCCACGCACACACGGGGAGGATGTGCAGACTCCGCACAGACAATGACCCAAGCCGGAATCGAACCTGGGACCCTGGAGCTGTGAAGCAATTGTGCTATCCACATTGCTACCGTGCTATTTGAAAGTTACATATTTTGTACGCGTACCCAAAAACCAGGCAAATCTTTTAAAAGCTTTGTAACTGACTTGAGGCTGAAGCCTCAGAACCCCAAAATGTATCGTGGAGTTCAACCAACCTCTCCCTTTAATGTATTTGTTGCTTTTCCTAGCACTCAGCTTGTTCCCTAGGTGTGAGATTACAATTATGGACACGTGGGTTTTTAAACACAAAACAATGTTTATTCCATGAACTCAACTTAACATTTTAAATAAACATTGGATCTCTTAACATCCCTTACTTCAAAGATAACTCAGAAAATATTGTAACAGTAAATAATTCCTCAAAATGTTCCTTCAAACTTCCAAGAGATTTAACACCTTTAAACAGAATCACATCAGGTTAAAGGCTTTACTATTATGAGTTTAAATCACCCAAATGATCCAGAGATAGTATTTCATGGCAGACATCACAGCAAATCCAGCTCACTGCAAAACACAGACACACACCCAGCTCTTTTCAAACTGCAAAACTAAAAACTGCAAAATGGCTGATCTAAAGCCCAGCTCCACCCACTCTCTGACATCACTGTGTTCTTAAAGGTACATTGCTTAAACATCCATGTCTTAAAGGTACTCTCGCATGACACCTCCCCCCAAGAAAAAATAAAATAAACCATCAACTTCAAGATGGTTTCATTTTTCACTTTTGCATCATCCACTAAGAAATGCACACAGTAAAAATACTTTTACGTTTTTAAAAAAAAACAACACACGCAAACAGATATAATATTATAGTCCATTTTTCTTTGTTCTTCTTCCTCCAACCGAAAACCTTCTCAATTGATCACATTCGTGACAAAGCATCGGCTGTCACATTTTCCCGTCCTGCCACATGTACTATTTTTAAATGAAATGGCTGTAACAATAAACTCCAGTGAAACAGCCTTGCATTGTTATTCCGGAATCGCTTCAAAAACGTCAAAGGATTATGATCAGTATATATAATGGTGTCCGATGGATTGCTGGTCACATAAATGTGAAAATGTTGCAAAGCCAGCACCAAACTCAGTCTCCTTCTCAATCGTTGAATACTTTTTCTGGTGAGAATTCAATTTCTTTGAAAAATAACCAACAGGCCGCTCTAGCCCTTCGTCGTCGTCTTGTAGAAGCACCGCACATACGCCCACACGCTCGCATCCACAGCCACTTTGAAGGGTTTGGTATAATTTGGGATTACTAACACAGGAGCAGTGGTTAACACAGTCTTCAGGCCGTCAAATGCCTGTTGACACTCCGCTGTCCACTGGAATTTGTTACGCTTCTTGAGCAAGTCCGTCAGCGGAGCGAGCACACTGCTAAAATTTGGCACAAATTTCCGGTAAAATCCACTCATACCAAGAAATCGCATTATTTCCCGTCGTGTTGAGGGTATCGGAAACTCCCCAATAACTTTTGTTTTCACATCCCGTGGGACCAGTCGACCCTGTCCGATTGTATGGCCAAGGAAAGTGACTTGGACTTTTCCAAATTCACTTTTGGCTAGGTTTATCACGAAACCCGCCTCCTGAAGTCGATCGAATAACTTCCTCAGATGCTTTAAATGTTCTTTCCATGTCTGGCTGAAAACTACCAGATCGTCGATGTATACCACACAATTGGGTAATCCTGAAACGACTGTATTAGTTAACCGTTGAAATGTTGCTGGGGCGTTTTTCATGCCAAATGGCATAACTTTGAACTGGTATATACCATCTGGAGTCACAAAAGCTGAAATCTCCTTCGCCCTTTCATACATCATAGAATTTACAGTGCAGAAGGAGGCCAATCGGTCCGTCGAGTCTGCACCGGCTCTTGGAAAGAGCACCCTACCCAAGGTCAACACCTCCACCCTATCCCCATAACCCAGTAACCCCACCCAACTCTAAGGGCAATTTTGGACACTAAGGGCAATTTATCATGGCCAATCCACCTAACCTGCATATCTTTGGATAAAGGTACTTGCCAGTAACATTTCAGTAAATCCAATTTGGAAATAAAAGCGGATTGTCCCACTTTCTCAATGCAATCCTCCAAACGTGGGATAGGATAAGAGTCCGTTCTTGTAACTGCATTCACCTTTCGATAGTCCACACACAACCGTTGGGTACCGTCTGGTTTAGGTACCGTCACTATGGGTGAGCTCCATTGGCTGCAACCCACTTCAATTATGCCATTCTTCAGCATACTCTCAATCTCTCTGTTAACCTGTGCCAATTTTAAAGGATTAAGTCTATATGGATGTTGTTTGATAGGAATAGCATTTCCCACATCTACATCATGTATGGCCATTTTAGTACTTCCCAATTTATCTCTACAAACTTGCCCATGTGATATCAATAACTCTTTCAGGTCAGTTTGTTTTTCCTCTGGAAGGTAACTTAACAATTCATCCCAATTTTTAAGAACATCCTCATTTTCCAATTTAATTTGAGGTATGTCAAATTCACAGTCATCTGGATTTGGTTCGTCACTTTGAGTTAGAATCATTAAAACCTCCTTTTTCTCTCCTTCCCTTTCAAAGTACCTTTTAAGCATATTCACATGACACACTGGGTGAGTCTTCCTTCTATCTGGTGGTTTTACCACATAATTCACCTCACTTAATTTCCTTTCAATCTGATACGGTCCACAAAACCTAACTTTTAAAGGCTCCCCTACCACTGGTAACAACACTAAAACTTTATCCCCACTGGCAAAACTACGAACTTTGGATGTCTTGTCCGCTACCTGTTTCATCACATTTTGTGCAACTTTCAAATGTTGTCTCGCCAATTTATCTGCTCTATTTAATCGTTCCCTAAAATTTGACACGTAGTCCAATAGTGTAATTTCTGATTTCTTACCCACCATTTTTCCTTAATCAATTTAAGTGATCCTCTTACCTCATGACCAAAATTTAGTTCAAAAGGACTAAATTTGGTAGACTCATTAGGTGCATCCCTAATTGCAAACAATACGAATGGGATTCCTTTCTCCCAATCCTCTGGATAATCTTGACATTACGCCCTCAACATTGTCTTTGATGTCTAACGCTCCCTGCGATTCTGGATGGTACGCAGTTGATTTAAATTGTTTTATTCCTAAGCTAGCCATAACTTCTTTGAATAACTTTGAAGTACAATTTGTTCCTTGATCCGAATGAATTCTGTGGGTAGTCCATTTCTAGTAAAGAATTTAAGTAACTCCTCCACAATCTTTTTAGCTGTAATATTACGTACTGGAATGGCCTCTGGAAATCTAGTTGGCACACACATTACAGTCAAAAGATATTGATTCCCACTTTTTGTTTTAGGAAGCGGTCCTACACAATCGATTAGGACCCTTGTAAAAGGTTCCTCAAATGCAGGAATGGGTATTAAGGGTGCTGGTTTTATCACTGCTTGAGGTTTCCCTATCACTTGACATGTGTGACATGATTGACAAAATTTAACTACATCTTTATGTAGTCCAGGCCAATAAAAATGTTTCTGGATTTTAGCTTGAGTTTTCCTTATTCCCAAATGACCTCCCACTGGTACCTCATGTGCAACTCGCAACACCTCCTTTCTATACCCTATTGGCAATACTACTTAATGAACTTCTGCCCACTTTTCATCCGCCTGCATATGTACAGGTCTCCATTTTCTCATCAAGACATCATTTTTACAGTAATAACACTCTGGTATACTCTCAGATTCCTCTTCCGTATATGCTTTCTGATATATCTGTTTTATTTCTACATCTTTCTGTTGTAACTCCGCCAATTTTCCTGAACTAAAAATATCCGCCTCATCCTCCACCTGTTCTTGTTATTTTTCAACCATCTGATCAAAAATCGTTTCTGATAATTGCACTTCAACTTCAACTTCACTCTTTGATTTCTCCTCTTGTCTTAATCTGTGACTTTGCGACCTTGTTACTACACAATCCGGAAAAATCCCAGGATATTCATCCTTCAACACTTCAGTTGACTGATTTTCCAATGGCTTATCAACCACAGTAGGCATCACTCCCACCTGCGATCCAGCTATATCATTACCCAAGATAAACTGTATTCCTGGACAAGATAGTTTATCTATTACTCCTACTACCACTTCACCACTCTTCACTGGACTTTCCAACCTTACCTTATATAATGGAACACTACTCCTCTCACCCTGAATTCCACATATCACCACCTTTTCTGGCAACATTCTTCCCAAACAACATAATTCCTCATCTCTTACCATTAAAGATTGACTAGCCCTTGTATCTCTTAAAATTGTGACTTCTTTACCTGCTCCTCCTGATACACATGAGTAAACTTTACCCACACAAGTAAATTCTTTAAAGACATCTGGCACCTTCTTAACAATTACTTCTTGAACAGGCTGTACAATCGTTTGCACCTCCTTTGCTTCCCTTGGGCTTTCCTTTACCACTCTAACAAACCCCACTGTCTTATCCTGTTTTACCACATCAGCCTTCCCAGTGCTTTTCTTCAACCACCAATACTGTGACTTTACATGGCCGAGTTTATTACAGTGAAAACATCGAAACTTTTCATTTCTTTTCCACCCTCCTGGATTTCTTTTTTAATCTGAGGTACACGCTCTTTATTGTCTCCCATCAGATCACCTTTACCTTTACCACTTGAGTATTTCTCATGCCTCCAGTTTCTATCCCTCACCGGCTGAAACTGATGTCGGAAACCAATCTTTGATTTATGAACTAATTCATAATCATCTGCCATTTCCGCTGCTAATCTCACAGTTTTAACCCTCTGTTCTTTCACATGAGTTCTCACTACATCAGGAATTGAATTTTTAAACTCCTCCCAAAGTATAATTTCTCTGAGAGCTTCATACGTTTGGTCTACTTTCAAAGCCCTTATCCACCTATCAAAATTACTCTGTTTGAGCCTTTCAAACTCCATGTATGTTTGACCAAATTCTTTCCTTAAATTTCTAAACCTTTGTCTGTAAGCTTCAGGCACTAGCTCATATGCACTTCAGATGGATTTCTTCACCTGCTCATACGTCCCAGATACCTCTTCCGGTAGTGATGCAAACACTTCACTGACTCGACCTACCAGCTTTGTTTGAATCAGTAACACCCACATGTCCTGTGGCCATTTCATTTGTTTAGCTACCTTCTCTAATGAAATGAAAAAGGTTTTCACTTCCTTCTCGTCAAACCTTGGCAATGCTTGGACATAATTAAATAGATTCCCACCAAACCTTTGTAGCCATCTGGGATGGCCACGTCCCGATTACAAAATGGACACCCGCAAAGAATGCAGGGAAAATTGGACAATACTAAGAAACAAGCAGGTGCAAGCTCTGTCTGTTGATTAGAACCTTAAACGCTCAGATAGGACAGAAACTACCAAACGATTTACATACTAATGAGCCATCTCCGGGGACAAAAGGGAAACATTTAAATACACAATGTTAGGACAGACTCCCCGGCGCCAGAAGAAGCTGAGACAAAGCAGACTGCCAGTCACCAGGACACGCCCAGCGATCAGGGAACCGTCCCTCTATTGGAGGAAAATCGATACAGATGATTGGGAAAGACCCAATTAGTTGAGGCCAAGTTCAAGGCCCGCCCAAAAGAGCGCGAAGCCCTTTTCAGTATAAGAGGTATCACCCAAGGGAGAATCTTTCTCCTTTGGCTTTGGCTCTCAGCGAAGAGAGAGACCAGCCTCGCAGCTACAGCAGACCAAGTAAGTTCCAAGTCAACGCACGCTACGAGATAGACGCTCCTAGTTGCTCCCCTGTAAACAGCTCAACCCAGCAGCCTCAGAACCGAGCAGCGGCCATTGTTCCTCTGACTGAGTGGGCGCCCGAAGCTAAGTATAGGCCTTAGTAATAGTGGTAGTTTAGTTTGTAGAGTTTATGCATGAGTAGATTTGACTGTGTGTAAATAAATGAGCATTGCTTTTGAACTTACTAACTGGTGTATCGAGTCATTGATCAGTATTCGGTTCTGAACCTTGTGGCGGTGTCAAAAGATACCTGTCAACTCTTGAGCAAACGTGGTTAAATAGAGCCAAATTAAGAACCAACTAAAAGTTAGCAACATTTACTGGCGACATCTGACGGGACTCAATTTAGAAGTAGCCTAACCACTCTGAGAGAACCCAAAATTTGAATTGAGAATCCAATTGGGAACAGAAAGAAAACCACAAGCGTCAAAACAATACTGATCAAGCCTCTGAGATTCGGAAGTGTGTTAATGCATGCGTACTAACAGGGATATAAACAGGGTAAACCTGAGAGATTTTGTTGCGTAAAACTGTCGGGAGTTTTGTAGGCCGGAAATTAGCGTAAGCCGTACCCGTGTTTACATCACCGTTTTATCACCCCCTGTTCCAAATTCGGTAGAGATCCTAGTAGAGAGGATGGCAATGAAGGCAATGGAACGCCTTATGAACCCCCAAGAATTTGAGGTCGCAGCGACCAGCAGTAGAGTAGGACAGTGTCCCGTTTGGGAAGAAGAGATCAGGAAATATCTCAAAGGGAAAGGATGGTCCCTTTGGAGTGAATTCTGTGATAATGAGGAAACAGGACCCAGGAGTATAGGACAACCTGTCAGAGATCCACAAGAAGAGCTTGGGAAAAGCTCGTAAGCCGATGGCAATCGTGTCCTGTTTGGCAAAATTGCGAGGCACAGAGGAGGTCATTCGGACGCTCCGTAGAGAGATAGAGAGAGATAGAACCAGTGAGGTAGAAGTGAGTGAGGTGGAGAAAGAGAATCGAGATCTGAAAGAGCAGTTAGTAGCAAGGGACAGAGAGGTGGATGATGCCAAGGGGGCACATCAGTCTTGTCTTGCGCATTTGAACAGCTTTCAGACACAATATGACAAGGCCTACCAGGACACGCAACGTGCGGTCTTGGTGAGACAAGAAACAGAACAGTAATTTGAGAAATTGCAGAAACAGTGCAATGATTTAAAAGCGGCCCTACGAGCACTCCATACTTCCACAACGGAACAAAGGCAGAGCTCCGTAGACCATGCAAAGTGCCGGAAGCAAAATGTAGAATTGCAATCTCTGCTGTCTGTGCAAAATGGCTTTCAGAGTACATTCGGACCCCAATTAGATCAAGAAAACGACCCCGATTGGCAGGAATTGAACGAGACTGCCCATAGATGCGTACATGGGACATGTACGCAGGAAAAACCCCAGAAAAGGAAAGCGCCCCAAGCCCCAGCCGAACAGGCAGAACACCCCCCCATGAATCCTGTGGCCACACACCACAGGGCCGCAGGAGAAGGAGAAGCAGACTTCCTTTACACAACCCCGTTAACCGTGACTAAATTACGGGACGCGTGTGGAAAAATTACACCGTTCCTTCCCACTTCAGACCCCCACCGGTTTTTCGCGAAATTCAGACAACAGGCAACGTTGTACGGCCTGGACGAAAAGGAGAAAGTGAAGCTCACAGTTTTAAGCCTCGATCCTTCAGTCGTAGCAGCCCTTCCCGACCCACAGAATGTAGGAGGAGGCACACTCCAAGAGATGCACACAGCGATCCTTGATGCGATCGGCTTTAACAGAGGAGACCCCGTAGAAAGCCTAAATAAGTGTAGGCAAAAGAAGACAGAGCACCCCACAGCGTTTGCTGGATGTTTGTGGATTCACTTTACCACAGTTTTTGGAGAGTTAGCCCATGCCCATTTGTCCCCAGATAATATGGCCAAATGGACCCAAATTTTAGTCTCCCATGCCACAGAAGCAGGATGAAAAGCTTGCACAAATTATGACCCCTCAAATGAAGCCCACAATGAAAAATGGGTTTTGAAGAGATTGTCCCGCGCTTGGGAGCAATCAATTGCAGGCAAAACCGCATTTATAACACCCGATGAAGAGCAGGTAGACATGAACCCAGTTAAAGCACACCAGAACCCCACATGGGTAAATGAGGGCAGGAACAGCCAACCCAAACCCAAAGCTCAGGAATGTTATAATTGTGGACAGCTAGGACACTTTGCACGAGAGTGTCAAGCACCCCAGAAGCAGCAGAGAAACCAACAGACAGGCACCCTAAACAAGAGTAGGGCAAAGCCCATCCATAGCATTAGCGCCCGTTCAGAGAGTACAGACATGAACGGCACCGACTGACGGTGTGTTCGGGCTCCCCAACTTGGGTCTGCGACACCCTTTGGGACAAGTCCGGTAGACCGGTAGTAGCAGGCAAAGTTCGGGGACAACCCGTAGAATTTCTTTGGGACACAGGAGGGTCCCGCACCACCCTCAATTCCTCCACGATGTTCCAGCGAGACACGTGGCCCACAACAGACACCATTACACTCAGCGGCTTTACAGGCCATTTACAACAGGGACACATCACAGCCCCTATAGCAATATAGATAGGGAACATCATGACCAAGCACCCCGTAGTTTTAGTTGATCTGCCCCAGACAGCAGAACATATCCTTGGGATCGATTTCATGAGCTCCCATAACCTTTCTTTCGACCCAGTTAACAAGTGTGTTTGGAAAATGGCAAAGGCAGCACGAGCCCCCGCCATGCTCACAGTAGGAGAATACGTAAATAGGATTAGCTCAGTAGGAGACTTCTGGTTCGACCTAGTGCAAACAGGTTAGGGCAGTCCTGCAGCATTTGCACAGCACAAGCACGACTGTGGCAGTTTGACTGGTTTTGTGAACGTTACAGGTCCCGACCCTCAACCCCAGAAGCAGTACGGATTTCCTCAGGAAGCAGAGGGAGAAATCTCCAAAGGAATAGAGAGTTTGTTGGATCAAGGCGTACTCAGATCAGTAGCCTCCACAAACAACGCACCGGTTTGGCCCGTCAGGAAACCGGGTGGATCATGGCGACTGACCATTGATTACCGGGAACTGAACAAAGTAACCCTAGCAGCAGCCCCCACCGTAGCCACGGGTCCCGAGACCATGCTCAAACAGGGACTCCAGTCAACTTTTTTTTCGGTTTTGGACATTAGTAATGGCTTCTGGTCCATTCCATTGGCGAAAGCGTGCCAGTACAAATTCGCCTTTACATTCCAAGGGCAACAATACACATGGATGTGCCTTCCACAAGGCTTCCACAACTCCCCCTCCATTTTACACCGACAGCTGGCAAAAGAATTAGCAAAATTTTCCCGCCCCGATTGTCTGGTCCAGTATGTAGACGACTTGTTACTACAGACAGACACAAAGGGAGAGCACATTTTGCTTCTCGCCGAGCTCCTAGCACTCCTAAAAGAAATTGGTTGTAAAGTCAACCCCAAGAAGGCCCAGATTCTGAAAGAAAAAGTGATTTACTTAGGAACAGTGATCACTCATGGTAGACGCGAGATCGAGCACAAGAGAATTGACTCGATCGTCAAATTGCCCCTTCCCCACAATGTCTCAGCCCTCCGGTCATTTTTAGGACTAGTTGGTTACTGCCGAAACCATATTGACGGTTTCGCCACTAAAGCAGCGCCCCTTTCAGAACTTCTCAAGACGCAGGCACCTTGGGAATGGCTTCCACAGCATACAGATGCCGTGGATGCTTTAAAAAGGGTACTCAGCACAGCCCCCGCACTACAGGTCCCAGATCCACATTCCCCGTACGCTATAGAGGTAGCAAGCACCAACCGAACCCTTTCGGCCGTGCTCCTCCAGGAACGCCACGACCAGTTACGACCAGTAGCACACGCCTCACGCATGTTAGACCCCATAGAGCAAGGATTTTCTGCCTGTGAAAGGCATCTGCTTGAAGTTTTTTGGGCAGTACAATACTTCGTCTACATTACAGGACTCAACCCCATCACCATCCTCACACAACACACACCGACACAGCTATTGTGAGACGGCCGACTTAAAGATGGCACAGTCAGCCAAATCCACGCAGCCCGTTGGACCCTTCTTTTACAGGGACGGGACATCACGGTAAAGAGAACCAAAACCCACACCTTCCTTGCCGATAATCTGCAGTATGCAGGCACCCCTCACAAATGTGAGATCATCACCACTGAACAAAGCACAGGCCTATTTATTCCCAAAACACCCCCCAGGAAAACAGGTAGTACACCCCAGAGACCCCAGCCCACAGACACGTGCGCACCCCTGAAGATATATGTGGATGGCTCCTCCACAGTGTTAAATGGAGAGAGAATTACCGGTTGTGGTATATATGTTGAGGACGCGCAGGGACGCGCCCTTGATGAAATTTCCTTGAAGTTGCCAGGACACGTAGGCTCGCAGGCAGCAAAACTGGCAGCAATTGCATATATTGTAGACCACCCAGATTCGTTCCCGCCTCGAGCAGACATCTGTTCAGATGGCTTGTATGTCTGTAATAGTTTGACAGAGTTCCTACCACTCTGGGAAACAAGAGGATTTGTTTCCGCGGACGG